>NW_019384798.1:1081764-1307017 GCF_000671375.1 Centruroides sculpturatus | reverse complement strand
TTATATATATAAATATATACAATTATATATATATATATAATTTGTATAATTTTAGAAATTAAAATTCTAATTTGTTGTAAACAACTGCATGCGTAAAAAATTTATTTACATAATGTATTTTATATTATGGTTAATTTTTCCTCTGATTTTATAGTTTGTACTTTCATGAAACATAACTAACAGATAAAAAATTAAATTGAATTGAAGTCATTTGATTTTTGAAATTGAATTAAACTTTTTATTTATTGTTCAGTTAACTTCTGCTTTTAACATTACAAATAGGAACCACCAATAAAATGTTAAAAAAACAGAAGTTAACTGAACAATAAATAAAGAGTGTAATCCAATTTCAAATGTCTTCAATTTAATTTAATTTATCTTTTAGTTATATTTCGTGAAAATACAGACTACAAAATCGAATTCTCCACTTGTAAAAAGAATGTAATAAGTAAGTTCTCAACAAAAACTAATATAAGTGTATTCTTCGATATTTACTTTAAATTAAATTATAGAAAGACGTTTCTATCTAATTATTTAACATTTTATAACTGATTTATAAAATTCGATTCTTCTCAACATATACAAGTACAGTACAGTGGATTTAATAATCAATCTAAATTTGATTTAACGCTGCTTTTATCTGTCAATTTTGAAATTTTATGGAAATTTTGTTCTAAGAATTCCCGTATAAGAAACTGTAATACGAATTGAAACCCGGGTCCTCCAGGGCGATAGTTGGTGTCCTTACAGCTCCATCTCTCCGAAGAGTACGTGTTAGAATCCAATCAGTCTCAAAATGTATTATGAATGATAAGGTGTTTTACGCACTGGCCGATCACTTTGCGAATCGGTTAAAACCGGTTAATTAATGCATAATAAATTACTAAATATTGAGAAATTTTCTTCGTGTTCTTCTACGAGAAAAATTATTTTTCTCGTAGAAGCTATATCAGAACATAGCAATTACTTGTTAGAAACTTTTATATTCAGTTTTAGATATTAAAAACAACAATTTATTGAAATTTCTTTTATCCTCAGATATATATGAAACAGTGAAATATCTTCGGCGATAACTCTTTAATTTCTTATTCAAAAGTAAGTTGTTTCCTATCTAAAATTTGTTTTTAAGAATGCGTGTTTAGTCTGGACTTCTATTTATAATATTCCTGGGTAAGAACTCTTAAATCAGATATTATTATCCTGAAGTAATCGAGGAACCTAAAGTATTTCAAGGATGAATACACTTCAGCTAGACTGTAAAAAAGAGATACTATGCCATTAAGATAAATGATTCTAGCTGAAACTAGCGGAGTTTAAATAACACACTAATTTCACGTGTGATGCGTATCTGAGATTTTCGAAATAAGTTTTTCAGTAAATCAGTCGCATTTGTATGAAAAGATAATGAGAAATGAACAAAGTCTGAGAACTCTGATTTGTTTATTTCAATCATTTCTACCAGTACTTCTGTTAATTCTAGCGTTCTAAAGCAGTGATAATCCGATTACAAGATATTTAAATATTTAATTTTGATTAAACTTCGATTCAACGTTCTACTAATTCTCAATTATTATTTTTATACATTCTAAACCAATGTTTTTCAAGTGAGATTATACGAAAAAAATTGATCAAATATACAGAATTTAATTTATTAATACTAATTTTATTTTCTGATTTTAATGTATTAATGCTATCCATTTGTCTATCTACTGTGTATACATATGTTAATGTAAAAGCCCGAAGTCAGGTAACTCTTAGAAATTACCGGTAAATCTGGATATTGATAGTGAAAGTCCGAAATCCCTGATAAAATGATTACATTTCGAGCTTTTCCAAAAGATAATGGAAATTTCCGGATTTACCGATCGGTTCGGATATAAAAGGATTCATACGTATTTACTTAACTAATGAACAATATAACACTCTGATAAAAATTGCCAGTACACAAAGTAGCCTTCAATAAAATGTCAACTCCGCCACAAGTCTGTTATTTTCCTAAGGTGTAAACAAGGACAAAAAAGACTATTCATTGTATAGTCTAATATTTGTTAAATTTTAATATAACATTCTGTTAAGTGAAGCGAAAGATGCAAAAACATGGCTATTAAAAAAATCTGTTTGCTGTAGACGTTTGAAGAGGTGTGATGTTCTCAACATCGAGAATGAAGAGAAACTAATAGCACCAGTGTCTACCGAAAAAAAAGGAATTCTTTACTACGTTTGTTTTGGTGAAATATTTAACATGATACGTAAAACTAGCATTACTATTGGTCACGGTGGAAGAACTCGGATGGCTATGCAACTGAATAGCAAATATAAGAACGTGACTATTGAATCTATCGTTACTTATTTAAAATTATGTGAACATTGTCAAAAGAAGCAATAAACATTGAAAAAAAAGCATTCTGCATAACGAAATGAATTCACGAGAAGAGATTGAATTAATTGATAAGCAAGCCAATCCAGGCAATGTGTCTAAGTTCATATTAGTATACCGGGATCATTTGACAAAATTTGTTTCTGCAAGCATTAAAATCGAAAAGGGCCGAGGAAGTTGCATATCATCACTTGGATATTTTTACAACTTTTACGCATCTTTATTGCATCAATGGTAGAGTTTTGAACCAAGTTAAATACATAAGAATACTTTTTCACCCGATCCGATCGGTAAATCCGGACATTTATCATTATCTCTTGGTTAAAGCACGAAATGTGAACTTTTACCACTAATTTCTAAGAGTTGCCGGACTTCGTTCTTTTACAGTAATTTAATTAAAATCCAATGATAAGCTGATAACTGATTCAACAATTATAAACTAGTTATGTAAATATCAATGTTCATTTTTGTGATTAAAATGAATACTGTATTTATTTCGATTACAAAAATGAAAATCATATAGATTTGACAAAATCAAAAGAATTTCAAACGATTACAAACTTTGAAAACACAGTAAACCGCTACTATCTCGGACTTCGCATAACTCTAAACAAATTTTTCAAAAAATCTGCCCTAGTTATTGTACAGTAATTTAAAATTTCTTGACAATAGAAAAATTATAATTAACAAATTTTTATAATTAACGAGTGTTTTCGATATCTGGAAGTCTTTGTCATAACGTACATTATATTACTTCAGTCTTACCTACGTTTTTTTTTAACTCTTTCCACCTTGTGGGTACTAAGAAGACCTCTTTTAGCAAGCTCATTATGGATTCGGCCAGGTGATGAGGGACGGGGCCCGACATATCCGGACAAACTACTCATGAAAAATTCCTGGAGATTTTTTACCCGTCTAGCTTCGATCCTTATGGTCCTGTTTTCCAATATAGACCAGTCGCCATATATTCAGAGTTTGCCATGGATTCCACCAACGGTACCATATAAATTCTCCGTGTCTATAGATATCAGTTATTTTTGAGTTGCAATGGCATCACTACAAGCAGTTGAAGTCTGATCGTCATTGATACAAAAGTCTTACATTTTTCGAAGATAAGTGACACTTCATGTCATTATCTTTTGTTAATATTGAAGTTGATATAATAATAGAATATTGTAACTTAGTTTATTTTATCATACAACTAGTGTTCTTTTAATTGCACTTTGTCATTTTAGTAGACTGTGTCGGTCCAAATGATAAAAAGTTAGAGGTACGCAATATAGCCAGTATGGAATATAGTGGAAACGGGTGTATTGGTAAAACATATTTTTATTATTAGGATCTATTATTACTATTGTTATTTATAATTTTAAATATCAATATTAATATCCATTTTGGAATCTTCTATTTCAGATGATATCAATTATTCCAAACGAAGATAACGAGACAAATGAGACGTTGAAAACCTGGATTTGGACTTGAAGAAATTTCGGTTTTCAACTCATAACATTAACTAAACATCTATATGCCTTTGATCAAATAAAAAATATTTTTGTCACTTCCACGCGTTTATTTCTCATGATTTACAAAGTAGTCCATATTGGGAACAAAGTGTTCCTAACAAAGTCCTCTTGTCACTTTTCGCATATGAATTTATTACATTTTTTACATTCCAGTCATAAGAACTAGATTTTTTTCTTTAGTTGTCCAATTAGATCCATTCGGTCGTAAGTCAGTCATTTCTTGATTTTAAAAAAATGGAGTTAGTCAAAATAATAGTTTAAGCTTAGGTGGGCCATATGGGGGCCTTTATCTTATATTTAACTACGCACTATGCATAAATATTTATAAAAACAGATTTATAGATCTGAATTGCATACATCTGACACTTTTATTTTAAAATGTTGCTTTTTTTACAGATGAATCTCTTTCTATAAAGGAAATTAAATTTTTTCAGAAAGTAAATTGCTTCTCTCTATTCTAAACAAAGATTTAACCGTTTCGATAAAGAAGTTTTGCTATTAAAGTTCTAGCTTTACAGTTTCTGTTTAAAGGAGAAAATAAAATCTTTACACTCTTTCCATTTTTATACATTAAAATCCTTTTCTCCATTAACCTGTAGAATTGTGTCAAAGCAATAATTTACGAGCGCTGGTTGATAAAAATTACAGAAACATTCGTATTTACTATGGAATTAAATTTTATTTACAGTGTTGGATTAACTTGATTTCTGTTCAACACACGTAAGATAATTTACGCTTATCTGTGGCTGAAAAATGAAAAACACATCAACATTACTGGAAAGCTTTCGCCCGGAGATTTATTAATAGAAAATGAATCACGAAGTGTAAAATTAAACTTAAGCTATCAAGCGCATAATGATCAATCAGCTGAATTAAATCTAGAGTATCTTATCTAATTCAATCAGTTGTTTAAATCCATCTAAATTAGTACAATTTCATTCAATATGTATAATTATAAAACAAAAATATCAAAAAAATTCTTATTTATCTTCAATGGAAATGTTTAGTGTAAGATGAAAATACAAAGATCATATAGTAATTTTCAGATAATACAAAATAATACAGATATTGTGAATATAAATAAATAAATAATTATTTAAAATGAATAACTTGTAACTTATTTAATTATTTAATGAGTACTCATTAAAATTATTTAATGAGTAACTTGGTTTTCTTTTTACTAGTCGAACATAACTATTACATAATCATATTCGTATAGAAGACAAGCAATTATTTATTGTGAGATCGTCACAATGCCGGACTGCAATTTTTAATCATATTTTAAATTTATTCAATTTAAAATATACAGTATGCTCTACACCTCAAATTAGTGCTGTAGTGTCTTACCACTGTACATCATACTTTTCCGTTAGCAATGGAGTCGTACCGGTCATCTATCTAGCTCCTTTCAGGGGACTTTTTCAATTGAAATAACGTGGCTTCTAGTTTGCGTCGAAAGTTTATAGTTAATCGGGGCCTCCGGCCCCTAAGACTTCCATATAATCTTTTGAATTTTATTTATCTAACGTCATTCTAGAAATTAAGAAAAGACAGACTAACGACAGTGGAAATTTATAGGTGTATAATTTTTTCAAATTGCAGCCCAATAAATATTCAGATTTCCTCAAACGTTTAATTAATATATTTAAAAATGTGGAATTTTTTACATAAATATCACATTTATAGAAATCAAAGTGTTGATTTCAAAATCAGCTTTGTTTTATGGCATCTATTAAGCTACAGTATTACGATAACGCATATCTCTGAAATATACAATATTAACATAGAAATACTTATTATAATCTCGTTTATAATATAAACTATGCACATTTAAAAAATATAAATTATATGTATGCGTCTACATTCTACGTATATGTAGGCCTATAATATACACTCTACGTATATAAAGGAAATATTTCTGAACAGGCACAAGATAGTTACCATTTAATGGAAGATATACTATCAATTTTCAATTTTTTCATTTTTTTTTCTTTTTTCATATATAAGATACAAAACTTAACAGAAGAGGCGCAAGAACACTGCCATTCTCTCGAGTCTCTTTTGGGAAAGCAAAGCAAGAAATCAAAAGTAAACTTCCATGATAAAGTTCTAAATACAAGAAAATGTTTCCACTGTAAACATGACTTGTTTTATTTTGCTAGTCAAAAATAGTTTTATATATTTCAAGAAAGCATTTCGGAAAAAAGTTTCTCGACTATTTGCTGATTTTTCGCATATATTACAATTGCATTCTTTAACAGAATATTCAAAAACTTTACGATAAATTTAAGAAAGAAAAACTATTTAGAGCAAAGTATTGATATGAATGAAGTTAACAAAATACTGTATTATTTTATTATAATGCAAAAGTAACGACTAGTTATAAAATGGTTTAAAAATCATATAATACACCGTATTTGTTTCAAAAATATATATTTGTTATTTTGAATTCATTATATTATTATTATCATTATTATTATTTTGTTAATCATATTTTGTATTTATTACACAATATTTGTGGCCTTTATATCTGGATAACAAATATATGGAGAAAAACAAATATTTTTATATACAAAAACAAAAAGAATAAAACGTTTTCGCAGCTATATAATTGCAAGACGTATAAACGCCAGCTCTCTTCTACAAGGTTACCAAAATTAAAGAGTAGGTGTTTAGAGTTCTCTGTAAAAAGAAGTATCGGACAACTCTCAACTAAATTTGGCTTTCGATTTTCGGAGAAAAAATTTTACAGCCAAGGAAAATTTTGCACTGTTGTCCCTTTAATGTGCATATTGCATATGCTTTTCTAACAAATTTGGAGTGAAAATAAAGTCGAAAACATCCGAAATTAGCACCAAATTTCTTCCTACAAGTTGAATTTTGAAATAAAATTTTTTCCAAAAATCGAAACCGCATATTTAGGACAGCATATATAGGCACTAAATTTGGTTGATATTTGTCCAATAATTTTGTCTGCAGAGAGCTCTGAACACTTACTTTTTAATTATGATCATCCTATTGAATATATATCGAAACAAGCAAAGAATGAAAGGAAAAATAATAATAATAATAAAGTTGTCAAAACAAATTATTGTTTATATAGTTTGAAATGGGATAATGCTTCCCGGTACAATCAGTATCTTTCTTTACCGATTGTATCTGTCCTGTGTGATTCTAATAAGTGTAATTTGTCAGAAAGTAATTTTTATCATTTATTCAATTTACAAAATAGAGTATCTTACTACTCATTTCTCATGTTGATTATTACACATCTGTTATAACGTAACATCAATTTAAAATGTCCATAAAATGTGTTTTCTTTATATGATTTATATGAATATAACGATAATGTTTCCTTCCGATTTTAATAATAAATTTCTTTTGTCTTCGTCTTTTGTGGAAATGAAGATGAAAAATTTTTAAATGCCTTAATCAATCCTCACAAAAATATCCGTGTAAATTATGTTTAAAACACAAAGAAATAGACAAAAGCTTTTAAATCAAAGAAAAAATAACTTGAAGTGATAAAATTTATAAAGATATTTTCTACAGGAAAGATTCGTCATTGACATCCTTACTGATTCATTCTCTAACAAGAAATGCTTCAATAGAAGCAAATTTTGTATCGTAAAGTGACTTGATATAATCGAAAAAAAGCATAGAGTACATTATAAGAGAAATTCAAATATCGAAAAATAAAACATTTTATGTGCTTCAATCCTTGATATTTCAAAGAATATTACTGCTCTATTTGCTTGTGTTTAAAATTTATTATTATTATATTCTGCGTTATTTTAAATTACTTGTTTTTTCATTTTTGTCTTACTTTCTTTTGTCTATTATTTTTTTTTATTTTCTTGTTATTTTGTCTTAGTTTTTTTAACATATATAAAACTAATATTGTTAGTAATGTATAAAGAAAGCCTAATCATAAATTTTAACACATGGAGAGCATCGTGAAACGCAGGAAACTGGCCGACAAAAGCACCTAGCATAAATATAAAAAGTACAGATAGACAAAATTGAATATGTATATCCTAAACTAATCTTCAATTACTTTAATTTTTTAAAACACTTCAATACAATTAACAGATAAAGAAGATAACGTTAACAAATTATAGAAAAACCAATAGAAGAAATATTTTCATGAATTAAAATCAAAACATTCAATGAAACAAATGCTTTATTGCAACCTAATTAGTTTTACGTGTATTTTATAAACGTTGTTATAAATTTTACAATAAAAATATTTTTGTTAATGTTTAAAAGTCTGGGTTTTTAACTTGTATTCTGTCTAATAGACAGACTTAAATTGTCGAAGTTTGAAAAATAATAAAACGTTTTGTTTTATTGAGTACTGTTAATTTCGTTACCCATTCTAAAACAATACAATATTTATTTTGATAAATTTTTGTACAAGTGTGTAAATGTATCATACGTTCCTGCACATAATATACGTTTTGAAATACATTGCTTACCTTTCTCTTTTTTTTCTTTTCCTTCAAAAAAGCTTGTAGTAATTGATTTCTTAGTAAGTAACTTAGGCCTTCGTTTTGTTTTGTGATGAGAAATAGATTCCTCTAATTAAAATAAATACATAAAAATCATTTTACTAAATATTTATTATTTTATATATAAAGTGGTCGATAGTTAACTTGTGGGGAAAAAGTTCTGAATTATTTACCTTTCGGTACTTCAATCTTAAAACCGAGATTTAAAGATTTTAATTTATTTAGAGAAACTTGCTGTAAGGCCAATCTTTCGATTTCTGTTAAAGTTAAGACGTTAGTCGATGTCAATTTTACTTGATGACCAGTCGTAGTTTTCCAGCTGCAATTTCCCTACATAATAGAATATTAATACAGTAATATGAAATATTCCTATTAATATCAGTCTTTTAAATATATATTTATTCTGAAATCTTAAAATACAATATTTTTTTTTGTTTTAAAATAATAATATTAAGATATATTCATTAATTAACATCGGTAGTTTATTAATTCGAATGTTCAAAAATGCAAAGTTTGAGATAGAAAACGTCTTATAATTATTTTTAGAGTAAGTTATAAACTAACTTTCGGTATAATTGCGCTATATTACTATTACTTAGAATTATAAAATTAAAATAAAGCATGACAAAGTATCAAAATTAGCGAATATGTAAATATAAATTACTGTTAAGAAATTACGTTTTAGTTAATATTTTATATTTATATATCCGCGAATTTTTTCGACGACAATTTCTACGATTTATTGGAATATATTTCTCGAGAAATGAGAATCGCATAGAAGCATTTTCTAATAAGAGTGAGTTATTTCTGTCGAATGAATAAGTTTCGAGGAAAGTAATACAAGATGGAAATAACTATCATCAAAGCAATCGTTCTCTGCATTATTCGAACGTGTAGCGATCGAAGTAGATTAACTGCAAAGACTTCTCTCCTTTACACAATATGCTAATTCCGAATAAAGTAGGATTTAGGATACATATATTTGAAGCCAAAGGAAAGTTTTAGAGGTTTTCTCTAATAAAATATTTCGTTTTTTCTTTCACTAAAATGCTAATTTTAGCTTTATCTTGGGCAGTTTTATTATAAATTACAACTAAACTTGAGTTTTTCTAAAGAAGAAATTCTAATTATATATAAAATATTATAAGTTTTGGTATACGATATTTTGAAAAATTAAGTGCCAATTAGCAAATACTGTTACTATACTAGCATTTCTGGACTTGGGATACGCGAATAATTAATTGAATACATTATTAGTAATAAATCCACGTTATACTGTTTTGGAATATATAAAATTTTCCTTTTTCATGAAAGAAGTAAGTGGACTGGAAAATTTGGAAACCTCTGCATTACACTATACGACGTTACTATAGCACAAAATCCGGTTTCGTCATCTCCATACTTTGTGTATTACAGAAAGTATAAGTAAACTAGTATAAACTGTTGTGTGACAAAAATAAAAACTATTTATCTCAAAAATGAAGAAAAACAAACAAAGAATAATCTAGAATGTTAGATATATTGTTTTAAATCATATAAAAAAATAAAAATAATGAATGTCATCAGAGATTATATAATATGCCTATTATAAATTAGAAATGGCACGATCAAGCCGTTAATAACTTCCGTTTCCGGTACTGAACTGTTCGGAAAATCAATATGTCTGATCATACAAATATAACAAGTTCTTGAAGTTAAAACTCAAGTTATTTAAAGTTGTTCAAGTAACTTGATATGTATGTAGTAACCAGATATATGTAATCATCACTTTAAAATTAAAACTCGCCATTGATATTTTACGAAAAGAATATCCTCTTTTTTATATATCGAACCTTATGGGAAACAAATGGTTTTTAAAAGTATTTTCTTTTTAAGCATTCGGTCTCTGCACAAAAGATTTTGGCGAAGAATGAAAGAATGTTACGGATTAAAACGTTATTTTTAAAGCAAACGAATAATCTTAGTGCTGTAAAATAATCTAACATACAGAAACAAACGCACTAAATCGAAATTACTTAATGTGTAGAAAGTAATAAAACGAATGTGACTGACGAAAGCGAAGGATGAATGGAGGATATGAAACGTTTTATAACTCATATTTGAGGTAAACGACCCTCACAGGAAGTATAAATGCAGTTTCCCGCGACATGCGAAACCTTGGCAGCGCCTCGTAAAACTAATTTAAAATGTCACTGTTCCTATTTACAAATCCATTTTTTAATATTCTTTTTGAAATATGAGCCGAGCCGAAAGCGAATAAGAGTGACGATATGTGTCGACGGTACTCGATTCGACAGTTATGCACAAATAATTACCTCTTAATTCGACGAAAACGTGCGTAAGCGAATAGACAACCGAACTGGCGATTTATTTTGCTTCGATGCATATTTGACAACATTATATATATAGAGACTATGTCGGTGCCTTTGTTGTTATTTAGGTTTGGTGAGTCAGCTGGAGTACGAAGGAGAAACAAATACGAATTTTCTCGTGATATTTTTGCCTTCTTTTACTCATTAATCTGATATTTATAACTTTTAAAAATATTATTAAATATTTTTAGTGTTTGCTCGATAAAATCGATGAACTTCTTGTTCTAATTACCAGGTTCATATCCCTCACACCGAAACAAGTAAAATTAAGAGTAAGGTTCGCCTAAATAGGGAAATATATTAATAAGATAAATTCATAAATTCTCCAGAAACTCTATCTTATGTCACTTCTACAGAGTATCGTCTGACTTCCGCTACTAATTAGCTGACGAGGCAAATGCGTCAGGTGAATCTAGAGAAAAGTAGAGTGTGACTAAATGGGCGGGGGATGTAGCAGTGATCGCGACCTAATTTTGTCGCCTTGTTTCGACCCTGTGTATATTTTGTAACAAGCCAATCTATCACTCGTGCCAAAAATACACTATTACCGACGAAGGATAATTAAAATACTGTACACTTCGTCATTCGGACATTAATTGGATATTTTGACAATTTTAGAATTTCTAAGAGTTTTGAAATTTTTTCTATGATAAAATAATGAATCTTTCATAAAAATTTTGTAAAATCTTTTTAAGGAATAAGTCGAAACTCCAAAAACACTACAAACTGTTATAAAATTGATTTATTGTCAATTGTATGCAATAACAGTTTCATTGGATTAAACTTTTATTTTTCCATAATTTAAAAAAACGTCGGAAATTTTATTAAAACATATTTTGAAGTGTTTTTGGACTAGTTTGAGTGAACATCCGTAATTGCCTATTACATCTATCGCGATTAAATTGTGGCTTATCAAATAAAAAATAATATTATTTTTAAAGATTTATTTTTAAAATTTATAATGTGTGAGGGGACTTTAAAACATTAATATTTTTAAACCTTTAACAATTTTAATATTTTTACTATCTTTTCAAAGTAGTTATTCTTCGCTTTTGGAATTATATTGTTGTTATAAAACTCATTTATGATATAATTCGTTACTTTAAGCATACCATATTAATAACGCGTATTGCTTGAATTACAATAGGATTTTTGATTATATAAAAAATAGTACTATATCTACTACTTAATTTACGTTATTTATATACGACATTATTCAATGTAAATTGTCTTTTATATAACATAAATTAAAAAATAGAGTCATTGTATATTGTATACGTCTGTCAATGAACTATTTGATACATTTCTTTAAAAATAAACTCAGGTGAGATCGGAAAAGGTTACGTTCAAATTTGATTTCAATGCCGAATGGCCATATTCGTTATTAATAAAAGAAAAGCAATCATGATAAGATAAATGACGATATAACAAAAAAGTTATAAAAAAAGTATGTCAATTGTTATTAAAATATGTGAAATTCGACACTATACTGTAATTTTAAAAATCAAACTGCCATGTTCAGGAAACCAAAATTATTTTTTATTACATTTTCAACCATTCTGTGGCTATCTTCAACTTAAGAAACTACAAACTTGATATGTAGAAGGTAAATTTAAAATTGATCTGTTAAACTAAAAGTAGTTGTCATTAAACATAAATTAAAACAAAAAAATTATATAATTTTTTAAAATTTAACTCTTAATAAAAATATTATTATAGAATTGAGAAAATTAACTATAATACAAAATGGTCTTGTTTTTACGCATGTCAGCAGGTGCCGCGTAAAACGAAAGTAAGTGCAAATTAGTGCTCCACCCAAGTAGTCCCAAATGATTGTCTAGACACCTGCAACTATTTACAATTAACAGAAAACGTTAAAATTTGTTAAAAGTATGCAGAACAAAATTATAGTGCAAAAAACCAGCAGCATTCTGAACGCCATTCATTGTTCTAGAGTCAGAAGCTAGAGAAGCTTCTTTTGCTGACTTAAGAATCAATTTAAGGCCATATATCAAAAGTTAGAGTTAGAAGTTAACCAATAAGCATTCATAGACTAAAAGTAAAGTAAATGGTTAACTATTCTTGATTTTCAGATATGAATACGGATTAATGGCACTAACAGTGGGTTAACCTAATCATTCATCATTCGCAGAAACAAAATTTACATATTAATCTCGCGTATAACAAGATCTTACTGTGTATGTTTACTTGAAAATAATTATAATAAAACTAGATCTAAGCATATGATTTAAAAGTTAGTCTCTACAAATTCGTTTCGTAATCAATTATAAGATAAGTTGAAAATGTATTAGAAAACTAAAGATATTTGATTATTCTAACTTTTTAACTTTAATATATTTTCACTATCTGCTTGTTTTATTAGCTATGAAAAAGGAAAATACTCTACAGGTATTATGTAAACAAGAAGAAACCAGAGAGATGACATTGAAAGATGATTGTTTACTGTCACAAATAACAATTCAATTTGTTATTGAAAATTAGTTATAACTGATAATTTTTTGAATTTATTTAATTACTTAAAGTGTCAAGTTATTCATAATACTCTAACATTTCCAAAAGTTTTTTATATTTGGGGATGTAAAATATTATGAATAATAAAATGGTGCATTATCTTTATATCTTTTTAAGCAAAAAGTTAAAAACTATCTGTTTCGTTATTTTGCTTATGAATAGTAATTATATGATAGAAATTTCATTTATTGTTAATTTTTATAAAAACTTATTAAACATTAAACAAATTTCAATATTAATGATTTTTAATATTAATGATATTAATAATGATTTTATTAAATTATAATGTAGCTTATGATTAATTTGAAATCTCGGTATGGGTCAATGAGAATGATGGAATTAACTCGTCCGTTGGGAAAAACTGGAAATATTTTTAACATTCAGATATTTTATGATTTAGGAAACGGAAAATTTTCGATATTTGTTACCAAATGTACCCAATACACTTATAAAACTTATTCATAAAATAAATTATGTAAATTCTAAAATATTCATCGAAACAGCAGAACTTTTAGGAGATTGAAAATAAAATTTCTATGATTTATCGAAGTATTAAAACAGAAGAGGAAACATAAACGCTTAAAGTTGGCGCCGGGATGGCGTATTGATGACGTCAAAGGAAACGGATGTTTTAAGATTCTATTAAACTGTTCTTTACAGATTATCTGTATACATACATACACACATATATATACATATATAAAGTTAATATTTTCGTAATATTTAACATGTCAAAGCGGATTCTTCAAAATTTTCGAACTCTATTCGAATGACACTTTATTTTCATTTATTTTATTAGATATAGTATGAAATTATCATTAAAACAATTAAAGATTATAGAGTAAATGTTGTTATAAAAACTGAAAACAACAAATCTACTAACAACCATATAAAATATCAACTGTATGAATCATTTAGGTGAAATCGTCGATGACGTAATTCTGCTGCTACAGCAGGATTATATATTCGCTTCTATTTTCTAAACAGCTTAGAGTGTTTGTTAGGTAATCAAAAAACGGAGATAAATTTTCATTATAAGAGCCTAGTTCGATTCTCGTAAGAATTTTAAATTTTATTCTTTTTCGTAAGTAAAAAGATTCGAAATGACAGAAGTTAATTAAGAACGAAATAAAGTCAAAACAAGTTTTTGTTTAAACAAAATCATGGGACATAAAAAGTATAAAATTTTTATTTCTATCTCAAGACAACTTAGTAACTCCCAGCATTAAACTATTAAATGCATTTAAAATACATTATCAACCTTTAAAGACTAAAATACAAACAAAATAATAATAAATTGAAATAATTAAAATCTTTTACATAAGAGTGTAAACTTCAAATAAATTTCTATAAATAATTCTAATAGTCATTTGGAAGGATTTAATGTATTGCAATAAAGATATCCTAATTCATAGAACACATCAAAAAATGCTTTATTTCCTGGAAATACATTGGAGATTATTTTTTACGTAAAGAATAGACAAGATCGCAGCCACACTTATCTACTCTTCTCGTACTGACGTGGTTTGGTTTTATTCGCGTACGGCAATGCGACACATGGGCAATCCTCCGAGGGGAGAGGAAATGACTCTCGGGAGGTCTATTATGGGAAACTGGCCCTTATTTTGGTTTTACTAACTTAAGGAAAATATGGAAAACTCCACGTGACCAGCCCGTTGGCCAGGCGTGAACCCACGATTAGTGTTCAGTGATTTTATTCACTTAGTCACTTTCCATTCGAAAATTTACAGAATAATTTCAAGTCGTTCTTGTGATATCACCAGGGCCGTTTTAAGAATTTTCAGCCCAATTTATTTACAGGAATTATAAAGGCACAGATGTAGAATAAAAATATTAGTAAGGAACAGTGAGATGAAGCCCTAAAGATGGCGAGACTTCCCGGCCCAGCCCGGGTATGTTCAAGCGTTAATGCGGCCCTGAATAGTATTAAGAAGTTTTAACATTAAATACCATCACAACAGAAATACTGTACAGAAAAAGTATTGCTAATGTGTTAAGATAAATATTTTTGTGTATAAATAAGCAAGCGCTTCGAAGATCAGATTTTGGTATATCAGAAGTTACTTTTTAAAAGCAAAATGCACGATATAGGCCTAATACTTTCCCAAATAGCTTACTGGCTAAGATTTTTAAGATTTGGTGGTGATTGTTGCTAACATTTTTTTTTTCCATAATAATTAAAAATAATTACAATTGTTTTCTTGGTTATAAACAAAATTTACACAAATTTTTCTGCAGTTTTCGGCTACATATATTTGAAAACTAAGAATGATACAGAAACTAGACTAATTAGGCTTTTTCCTTCTTTTTCATTTTTAACTCTTTCCACCCTATCGACACTAACAGGGCCTTTTTAAACAAACTCAGCGTGAGTTCGGCCATATCTATTGTGAAAATGGTTGGGTGGTGAGAGACGGGGCCATCCCTCGCATATACGGAACAGACCATCCCCGAAAAATTTTTGAGGTTCTCTCGAATTCAATCTCGGGAATCAGCCAGTCCATGAATTAGGTCATGCTTTCTAACATTTATCAACTAGTCTCAAAGCTTGAAAATTAATCAAATATGAAATTTAAACTATAACATTTATTTACGTTAACTTCAAACTATAAAATTTATTAAATTTTTTACTAAATTTAAATAAACTATTTAACAACTTTTGTGTTTGAAATGATACAAGATCTTTTATATGATGTAAAATTTCATTGGGCAAATACTGTGTTAAAAACCTTTCGATATTTAAAATTAAAAATTAATTATTATATTAAATTATTAATTAAAATTAGATTAATGCATCGTAAATTATCATTATTACGATTCGGGATGTAGTTTCAAATTGTACTTTTGAAAGTATTTCTAAATTTTTTGTAACTCTGCTTACTACTACATCGAACAAGATTTTGTTAAATAATAATAATTAAACCATTTTCAGTTAGAAGACAAAGTTTTAATATTTAGATTTTTAATTGCTGAGGTAAAAACATTTTCTACATAAATAACTTAGTAAGCTATTTTTTGCAAATTCTTAAGTTACACAAAAATTTGCAGATAAAAAATATTTAATGATGTTTCTTTAGGAATAATTAAGACTTAAACACTGAAACAGAAGTTGATTCTAATGTTTTTGAATAAATTTCAATATACAGTTTAGTATTTATAAGTTTATTCTACTTCAAATTTTTATAGTAACTATTACTATTAAAGAATCTTAATTTCTTCAGGACATTGGCATTCTTTTTTCAAATGTTTATCTAGTTTTAGATATATGATTATTTCAAACACCCTATTGGTCATGGTACAATTACACAGGTCTGCAAAAATTTTTTTCCAGCTGCATGGAATATTTTTGCTGAATTATATGTTTTAAAGATTGGAGATTCTAAAAATAACTTCCGTTACATCCCATCACGTAAAGGTTTTTTGCAAAATAAAAACAAATTTTTGATAAAAACTCTTATTTATTACAATGAACTAAATATATTATATTTTCTTACAACTAATCAACAAATTGTTTCTGATATTTATACACAATTTTAGGTCTACTGTTTTTTCTTATGACACATTTTCTTCTTCTTTTTGATACTTCTCCAAACTCGTTTCCGATTTCCTTCTCTGGTTTCTCAATTGAGCATCCAACAGTAGTCAGCCAGCATATTGACATCCCATTTTCCTTGGTAACGTCTCTCGATATCAGGGACATCCTGGTGAAATCTTTCACCCTGTTCTTATTGTAGGCTCCCAAGTTTTCTGGAAAATAGTTAATATGGGAGTGTAAGAAATGAACTTTTAAGTTCATTTTGCATCCTTGAGCTTCATACGCTGCTGCCAGCATGCGTTGTACAATGGTTTTGTAGTCAGGGTCCTTAATATTTTCCAAAAACTTATGCACTACATTCTTGAAAGAGTCCCATACTTCTTTTTCCTTTTCTCCCATTGCTTCCAAAAATCTGCTTTGTCTTGATCTCCAAGTTTCAATTTGAAATACGCTAATTCAACTTTCTTCGCATTTTCATCTATGTTTCTTCGTTGACTTTTCACTGTGTATTCACCACAAACATAACAGAAGCTGTCGGGAGAAATTACACACCCTCTGGGAGCCATATTCCAGAAATAAAAATACAAGCACAGTAGCGTTCGAATGCTGGATATAAACTGTGTGTGGCATTAGATGGCCAGCGAGATACTGAACTTATTTAGCTTGTTGAAACATGATCTAATCCAACAGCAAGTTGTTTATATTTATTCCTACTATCCTAGATAACATGTCAAAACATGCTCAACCTCACCAATAATATTACTCACTAACAACTTTTAACCTGTTCTATACAATCATGCGACCTTCCTCCTAATGCTAAAACTATTAATACTTAACCCACTTCCCCCTACCACTACTCTCTTCAACCATCAACATTTTTATTTATTTATTACCAAGTCCAGCTATAATTGATAGAACTAATGTGAGAAGTCTTCGTTTTAAGGCCATTTTTTAAATAATAAAAAAAAAAATACTAAATTTTAAGTTAACTAGGAATTTTACACTAAATACAAACAAAAACTTGAGTGTAACAAAAAAAATTGACGAGATGGAATTTTTTGGTTTTTTTTTTCGTTTTTACCAAGTTGAAATCTGTAAGAAAATGTATAAAAATCCTATGCAGTTTTTTACTTGCAGACCTGTGTTATTAGAAGCATACTAACAGTTTTAAGTAAAGCCATTCTCAGTGAAACGTTAAATGAAGCAGTATCATTCTAACTGTAAATTATGTTTAGATCTTTAGGGCTAATTTATTAAATAAGTTCGAAAGTAATTATTCTACTTTTTACGTAGCATTTTACTTTAAAAATAATGTATATTGCAAAAAAATTGAAGTACTGTATATCAATTATTAAGTTCAAATAAAATTCAGGTATACTTTTTGTGATTAGATATTTTTTAAACTTTTAGATTATGGCCATTTTACAATTTTTTACGATATTTTTACGATATCATTAATACTATCTACAAAAATAATTGATTATTATTCAAACAGAGTTATGGAATTGAAATTCTGCTCTGTAAAAAATTATGATGATAAAAATTAAACCAATAAAACATTACTACCATTGCTCTGTAAATACTGTAATAACACGTAACTTACATGATCAGCTGACAACTTTTTGTTCTGAAACATTTTTACATAGAAAAACAGATATCTTAGCAGTACGATGTTGAATTTATAGGAAAACATAAAGAAAATTATAAAAATAGAAATTCTTATCAATTTTCCTACATTTTCGATTAGAAAAATTACCATTTTAAATTTTAAATATAATCAAAACATTGTATTTGCAACAGCCTGGATAGTATTAATTTACAGAATTCCCATGATGAAATATACAGTATTTCAAATATATAAATGTACTTTAGTTTTGTAATAGCTTTTGTAATAACTACTTGTTAACCCTTGTAACATTGTAAAAATAAAATTAACTGCAAAGATTAATTGATCTTTACAGTTAGTTTTAAAATATTTAAAAATCAATCATGAAAAATGCATTTCAATAAAAATCTTTCATTTAATATTAAAATGATTATGTTATTCAGACATGTAATTTTTCTAAACTTGTAAAATAATGCGTTTAAGTATTTGTTTTCGAATCTCCGATCATAAAGACTTAATAAAGTGGATATGAAATTAACTAAATTTTATGTGTATGATATATAATATAAATACAACTGTAAAACCAAATACTTTTATGAAAATATATGTGTTCGTCGTCCCTGAATCACACTTATAGTAGAAACTAATTAATATTTCAATATCACTTATAATATAGGTTCACTTTTAAAGAACCGGTAAATCTAGAATTATAATTTATTGTATATTATTCAAATTGTCAATTTAATTGTCAGTCAAACAGCCAATCTGCATTTCAAGAAAATAATTCGAAAGTAACTTACCTCGGGTGTCCAGGAACAAATGTTACTTGCAGCAATTCTTGATTGAGATTTAGCTCGACTCTTCCAAAGACGTTTAGGTATGCTAACTAATCTGCTAGTAGAACTTGACGCCAGGATTTTATTCTGATGCATTCCTGGACCTGAAAGCATAGGGAGAAACACATCATCATCATCTTCCATACTATTCGGTCTCTGAGAACACGGAAAGGAAGAAGGTGTCGAAAGCCTTCTATAATATCCCATTATATGATTTTCTTCGGTTTCATGTCTACGTAACAATAACTGAGGTGCGAAACATCTGTTCATGGTTTTATCATAATAAAGAAACTACAGGAACCTCGATTATAATTTAAACTAAGTTTTGCTTATGTTCAGAAATAATTCGAAGGAAATGACGTATATCCGTATCCTGGAAACGGAGCTTGGTTTCTAACGGATCTCTAAATTCTAGGAGAAAGTTCTGTTTTATTTAGTGATATTCAATTTTCAACATATAATATTTAAACGTAAACTGTTGCATTTAAATAATGTATATTAAAAATTGAATGTCGCTAAATAAAATAAAGCTTTTTATACTTTAACATTACAAATATAATAATTATATATAAATCGAAATATGTTTTCCTAAGTTAATACAAATACTGCTATATATACAGTAAGCTATATCGGTATTTGAATCAACTTAAGAAAACATATTCCAATTAATCTTTTTGTGGATATTTAATCAATTAAAAGATAAGAAATATACATTAAAGTTATTATGGAATTATAATCTTATAATGGAATTAAATTATGAATCTGAATTGAATATGAGATAAAATCCTTTCATATTAAATACTCTAATTTTCATTTATTAACACTATGAAAAAATATTAAAATTTCCGTGTAAAATTTAATATGAAAATATAACATATGAAAAAATAAAAACAAATAAATATGATTTGGTATTTTGAAAAAGTTATTTTTGTTTACATAACTAAAACTAACTCTTTTTTGTTATTGTAGTTTTTCTTTTTTTTATAATACAAAGAGTCTTAATTTACATGACAAGCTTCTCCCTATCATTCATCTGACACAAACTTTCTCATTTTTAAACATAATGAATAATCGAATGTTATAGCTTTAATTTTCAAATTTTCACTATAAAATCTTAAGATAATTTCCGATTACTTACATAAAATTTAATAAAGTTAAATAAAAACTTTATTAAATTTTAATTCTTCCATTTAAAATCCCTTTCTTAGTAGTTTTTTTTAAATTATATATTAATTTATAACTTTATGAAATAAAAATGTAAGTAGTAATATCATTTAGTAAGTTTAACAAATTACATCAATAATTTATAGTAAAATAAAAATAATTAATTATTTTAAATCAAAATTTTTTTAGATGTATCTAGAATAAATTCGAATAAAATTACAGTACTTAATTACATAACAAATGTATGATATAGTTAGACTTAGATTACTTTGTTTTAATGACTCTTCTAAAAACTGTTCATTATTCCCTAATTAAAAATTTATGCGTATAGAATAATATTTTTTGAGATTAGTAAATGCTCTTTTCATCACTTAATATTTTTATCATTGATATAAAAACGTATAACCTCAAACCGTTTAAATATTTTTTATTATATTGCTTTGAAGTCAGCATTTGTAGAAAAAATTAAATAAAAATTTTAAATTATTTATGAATTAACTTAAGAAGCATATTTTCTTATAATGAATCTATTACATTTAAAATTTTTCTCGCACTTTGATCATTTTAATCATTTTCCATGTTGATTTTTGGATCATAAAAGATACAAAACATTGCACTAATAGAAACAAATAGAAACAGATGAAATATTAATTAATTCATTTATAAAATTAAAGTCAGAAAATTAACAGGAAATTATTTTAAACAAAATTAATTATTAGATATTAATTTTTGCTATTATATAATGACTAATACATTTCTTTTAATTAATAGCTTAGTGTTATTATTGTATTTCAATGAAGAGTAGAAATAATATTATATATCTAATGCTATTCTATCTACAACACTTACGACTTCATTTGGTGTAATATAATCTAAATTTTTCTTTTATCTGACATCTGTGTCTTATTTTCTTTTACATACAGTATATTAAAATAAAAAATTATCTAAAATTAAAACATTTACGTATTATCAGTAAAACTTCTCATTAATTATAGACTATCCTTATAATTTAAACATTAAATTTTATTTATCCTATTTTTTCAATCACAGATCTTATCATACAACGTAACTTATAGATCATCGATTAGAATTTATAATTTATTTAAATTTTGAAGGAAACAAATTTACAATAAAATCTCTCTCTCTCATAGATTTTTGTATGACCTTAGTTTTTATTATTTTAACGAGTTTTTATTAAGCGAAGTCAGCCTACGTCATATTTGATAAATGTCCAAAAAAGAAGAATACGGTGCGTGGGCAAGATGACACATAAATAATCATATTTTATGACACTTTTTCGGAACGTTCAACATATAGTAAGTTTAAATTTAGGGTGTTTTTATTCATATTATCTTTAATTCTTAAAAACTAAATAAGCTAAAATGATTTTTTTCTGTATTAACAAATTATGTTTGAATCATGAAAAACGGAATTCAAAATAAATATATTTCCCTTAAATATTAAAAAAATATATTATATTTTAAAAGTATTTTCGAGTTCAAAGTGCTCTGCTCAGTTTAAATCTGTATTGTATACACACGACATAACAATTTTTAATATTATGATGTATTTTCTAGAAAAATAATGTAATGTAAATTTTATTAAAATTTAATAACACGTGATTTTAATCATAATTAATAAATTATTTTTTTAACATTTTATTAAAATAAAAATACATAGAAGTCAATAATAAATTAATTTAAATGAACTAAAATAATGTATATTAATAGTTACGTTAGAAATAATATTAATTTAAACTTTAAAATAGTTTAAAGTTCGAAGTTAGATAAAGAACGGATTTTGACGTTTGATCGATGATCAATCTAGCAGTTTAAAGTAAAATATCTATGTTGTTTTAATAAACAAACAAAATTTAATATAATCCTTGAAATGTAAACAAGTACACTCAAACAAGGAAACCAACCCGGACAGGAAAAAAAAAGAAAAAGTGCAAGTTGAGTTAAAAATGATTTCGAGTTTAGATTCTTCGGAGATTTCTTTTACTTTTCATTAATATTTTTACAAAGCATTTGCATGTATCTGAATTAATTAATATTCTGATAAATTTCAAACTGGTTAATTGTCTAAATTATTAATATTTTACTTTTTATTTGAACACGACGAAAACTTAAATTTCATTTGTTGTATTAATTGTTTTTTAAACAACGAACAGAATCTAAAATATTTGTTTTAGAAATAAACGAATTATAAAAATTAAAATGTAAATAATTTGAAAAAAAACAAGAGAATTTACGCAATAATTATTTTCATATAACATCGAAAAAATAAGTGTATTAAATTTGATTTACAAATAATATTATGCTTGCATTTTAAAAATATAAGATTTATTAACTATTTAACAATTTTCGACTTCGTCTATAAAATTCTTTTGTTTGTTTGTTTAAAAATGATGAAAATACTCCAAAGAATACTCCAAAAACATTCAGAATGTATTCTTTCAGAATACATTCTGAATGATTTTTGGAGTAATAATATAAAATGTCATGCAATATATTTAATTAAATTTAGTAAATTTAAAATTATGTTTTTAAATTAACTTGACAAATTTCAAATATACTGTAGCTGTAACTTATAAACGATAATGATAATCCAAGAATATTATATCAAAACACCAATATCAATATATTGATGTTGGTATTTTGGTATAAGATTGAAAAAAAAAGTTATTCCGTTAACAACTGTGATCAATATCTGTCTTAACAAAATAATTTGTTTCAGGAAATGCATATACAGTATTGATGTAAGGTTTTTCAAATTTTTGGAGTTAATTTAATATATTTATAAATTATAATTTATTGATTAAAAATTCAAATGATACTCTTCTCATTTATTACCTTTTACGTTATTTGAAATTTTATATTTATATTTATTTAAGTTTTACTTTGATTGCATCCATACTTAAAGAATTATTTCAGTGATGAAATAAGTAAAGAATACTTTTGATATTACCAACTCCAGCATTTTTATTATCATAGATTGAAAAAAACTCCTTCTATTTCTAATAATGTCTTATTTAAGCACTCCTTTCTAATTAACGAGAATTTAATTAGTTATAATAAATGTTATATTCATGAATGATCAATTAGAAGTTTCCATTACAAATAATTATTTCTGAATAAAATTTAATTTAATGATTTGATTACCTTTTATTTCACGTAATTTAATTTTTTGATGAAAATTAAATTTTTATTGATCTGATATTTATGATCTGATATTATTCCTCTAACTTTTACCATAAAATACAAAATTTAAGGGAATATAATCGACCAAAGAAATGCATCAAACGGGAAAGAGATGTGAAAAATTCGAATAAATTACAACAAATTTAAATATATAATGTTTAATTTAATCCAAGTTTAACTGATTGAATTTTATATCTTTGTTTTATGAGTAAAGATTTATTTATTGAGAAAATGCAACGGAAAACAACACAAAGCTGATATTAAATGCTTATCTAAATCTAAATATTTATTATGGAAGCTATTTTATTTTGAATTTTAATAAAATATATTAGGAAAATATTCAGTTTTGAATAATGTAAGTATTTCTTCGTGACTTTATTGTGATTAAAAATTAAAACAGATCTCATCGATCATTAAAAGTTCTAATATGTCTGAAAATAAGAAACGATAATATCTCGTTTCATTAAATAGGCCTACATATAAGAATATTCGCTGTAAAGCTTTTCCTAAGATAATTACAAGGAAAAATTACAACGAGTTTATTTATTGTACTGTTTATAAAAAAGTATGAATTTTATGATAATCAACTTGAAAATTTATTTAAATTTTAATAGTTTTTTATGCTGGTTATCATAAAATTATTATATAAATTGTCAATTTATTATTTTATGAACTTTAATTCATTATATATATAGGCTACTTATATACACAATTATAATTCATAAAATAATAAATCATAAGTATAAATAATAAGAAAGTATTAAAAATTACAGATGATTGTCACAAGCTCAGTTTGCCAGACACAACTGGTTTTGCTAATTAGGTTGACAAAAAAATATATTAATGATATTTGAATTAAATATTTTTAAAATGACTTGAAGGCCAAATTTCTGTAAAAATGCCAATTCTTATGTACTTGATCCTACTTGCATAATTTTTCTGAGTATATAAACAAGTTTGTTGCTACTTAAGCTTAATTAATAGGATTATTTATGAGCTAAAATAAAAATGATTAAATTAAATTCCATCTAAAGATAGGTAATTAGACTGTCATCTTATATTAATATTAAGAATTGTAAATTAAATTAATATAGTTTAAAATAATCCAGTTGTTTAGGTTTAAGTTGATTAAAATCTGGAATTTGCGTAAATCTTTCTCTAATACTTCAAAAAAAAGTTAAAGTATAGTTTATTAAATATAAATTATTCTAATTATTTACTTATGAGTTACGTTAATCATATGTCAGAGATGTATGTTCGATATCAGGTGACTGAAATTAACCAATGAGATTTTTCAACACCACACCTAACATAAAAAATTTAGAATAACTGTTGAGTTATATTAAAATATCTTAAGCCGTTTCTATATCTATATATCACATTATTCATTAAATAAAAATAATTTCGCAATTATAGTATGTTTCTGAATTAAATACTCGTATATTCCTAAAATAAAAAAAACACCTCAAATATTATAAAATTATTATAATAGATTATTAAGCAGAGCTTTCAAAACAAGGGGTGTAATGATTTGTCGTGTATTGGGCCCGTAAAAATTTTTAATCAGCAATGATAATACATAATTACTATCCTTACTCTTGTGTGTAGATTACTGGACTCGGTATAAACCAGTACAAGGAAAAAGCATAATTACAGAAAAAGCTGTTAGTTTCTTTAGTGCTGTTTGTGTATTTATCTGCGTTTAAGAATTTCCTGATCCTGTGACATATGTTTAGTATTGCAACTTTTTGACGATGTGAGATTTCTGTAGACACTACTAGTTCTCAAGATAGTAAAATTGTTTTTAAAGAAGCGTGCCATTAATCAACTACCAGTAATTTAAGTAATCCAATTTTCAACAACATGAAGATGATGATGCAGAGTAGGGATGGCAAACATTTTTTAGTCTGCATGCAGCATAAAGTGAGCATAAATCTGTACTCTAATTTATGTGCTGTTGTGAAGCCGTAATATTTCTAGTCTTTAGTGTATGTCTAGAAGCATTACGGCAACAGTCTTTGTGGTATGATGTCTGTGGAAGAAAGGAAGATGGAAGCGCTACGCTTATCTTTACCAAATAAAAAGTCCTAAGAAAAAATTTGATTGTCATAATTTTTTACTTGGCGCAATTTTTCTACATCTCAAGTGTTTTTGTTTGATAGCAATTGCTTTCTGTTTAACGATTGTCTTATTACCTCGATATCCAAGATGATGACGTATTGTACAGTTCGGTCATCTACCGAACGCTTTTGATACGTCTTTAGTAAAATCGTCACAAAAAAAGTTTAATTTGCATAATAAATTGTTATTCTGGATATTATTTTAAATGAAAAATCATTCGTGTCGATGCAATCTTATCGATATAAGTATAAAATTAAGCAAAAAAAAAAAAAAAAACAAATAGCTTCTTAGGAACACCCGTACTTTGACCTATCGGCTCGGAAGTTTCGCGAGCACCTCATTAATAACGAGAAAGGCCCTTTATAGATAAACCAGAAATTTTACACACTACCTAAGATAACAAGTATCTTTCGAACGAGATATTCAGAATCAGCCTACTATAAGTGTTTGGAGGCGGAAAAATCGACCCCGAAAACTGGCAACTCTGATTCCTATATATATAGGCTACTACTCAGTTAGTCAGTTACTTTTTACTTGACGCTGAGTTACTGCCGCTACTCTTCATATATGCAATATCCATAAGCATAGGATTCTGTCGAATGCCTTTCTGTAATCTATGAATGCCACGCTTAGGTTTCTGTGTTATTTGTGTATTTGTCGTAGAATGACAGAAGCGATGAGTTATGGAGTACTTGTGAGGGTAATGTGAGTATCGGAACTCCCAATAGGCTTAGAAATAAAATTTAAATTAAAAAAACCTTCGTCATTAACAGAAAATCTAAACTTACATTTATTAATTAACAATTCAATATCAATCATTTCATTTCTTATCATGATAAAAAAAAACTAAATGCTGGTTATCAATCGCTTATACTATATGACTGGATTGTTCTAGAAAAAAGATCATAGTTCTGATATCGAATTTGTTCTCGAAGTTTCCGTCTAGATATATCGGGAACATTCTACAACATTTATCTGGCGGATATACAGTTTGAGACCCTCATTTATCAGCAGGAAGGGGTAAGAGACTCTTAGTCTATGACTAATTGTTCTTTGCCTCCCATATGGTCTCTACGACAGCATTTTTATCCTGTGTGAATGTTGTGTTGTTCTAACCTAAATGGTGATATATTTTTGTGATGCATGAATTAAGTATTCTATAGTGTAGAAAGACATGTGATTGGTCTGTATTGTGTAGTATCTTTCTTTAATGGTATCGTTTATGGATTCCATGTAAAAAATTTTGGCATGCCTTGTGGATTGTTGATTGTGTGTAAAATTTTTGGCTAGATCCTGGTGTAGAGATGTACATTTTTTTTTTTTTTTTTGTACTAGAAATTGCGAATGTTGTCCGCACCAAATTTATCCTAACTATGTTCTTTGTACTGCATTTTGAATGTTGTGTATGTTTACTTCGACACAAAATATGCATGATCGGTGTGTTGCAAATGTTTTCTTCTTTCTCTTTGATCCAAATTACTTCATTTTTACGTGTAGTTGGATGGATCAAAATGCAGGCGAGTGGTCTGAGAGTTGCTTTTCTGTTTCTTGTCATTGTGCTTTGATACGTAATCTGTAGAAAAATGTTTTCTTGTTGGTAAATAATTTATTTTATTGTTTTCGTAGCACACGACTTTTGCATTGTTTCAATCTATGCGACTTGCCTATTGTTTTTTATTTCAGGGTGTCAATATTCTGTACGTGAATATTATGTTGTCTGTGCTGTGTATGCGTTTTAATTGTTTGAATATTTTCCTAACTTCTCAAGTTTGGTATTATGTTGTTTTTAGTGTATTGTGTCAGCCTGCCTAGTTGTCTAATGTTACTTATTTGTGCTTCTAATCTTCTTTACTAGGCGGGCTTATAAAATTGTATGTGCTTTGACTGTGTCTGTTTTTGTGATTGTATTTTAAGACCATGATAGGTGTTGGTTATGATTTAATGTGTTTTGATAATTTGTGGGAATTTACTTAATGTAGTTTATCCCACACGTTCTGATGTATATATTTCGGATAATCGTGGTCTCTGTAGGTTCTATATCTATATATTTAATGAGTGTTTCTTCAAACAGATTTGTGCGTTAATTAATTCTCTGTCTATAGAGTCTCTGGCTATAATTGTCGCATTATTTTTTCATTAATGCATGTTATGATGTGCATGTTTTCATGAATTACTGCTGTTGAGATGTTGTCAATGAGTGTCTGACCGTCCGTATTTTGATGTACTGTATCTGTTGTACAATTTGCTTTGTTTTGTAACAGTGAGATGTGCGTAATTTTGTGTGAATCTGTTATGTAAGTCCTTAACCGTTGTCTGTTTCCAGTTTAGTGATGATCCAGTTTCAGCACAATATCGATAACTTCTAGTTTTCTTTACATAGAAAACAAAAATTCTGCATTATTCGTTATTTTCTTGGCTAACTTTATACATTATCAATTGATCTGTGTTATGCAATTATAATCTATTATAAATTTTAGATTCATTACAATCAGCGAAATCGTTCATATTATAACTACATAACATTTCTCATTTACTCAGGATTAATCACGCGAAACACCACGTATTATAAACGATATGGCTCACTCAGTTTTATCCATTAGGATTAGATCTAAGTTTGGCTGATCTAATCACATCAGCCAAACTTGGCAAAAAATTAGGAACGAAGATTCGACCAAAATTAAGGATGATTAATTAGGAGAATGCAAATTTGTTCGAACTTGAATTCATCTTACTTGTTAGTAGTAGGAGAATACCTTATTGTTTAATCATATGACAGTTTTGTGTTCATTTTCGTATAAAAATATAATTCTAAAGCATTGTGATTATAAATTATTCTTGCAATTAAAATAGAAAAATCTTAATATTAAGTAATAATTATAAGATAAATATTTTAATAGGCTATTAATGAAAATTTTAAGGAAGATACAAACACAAAGATTATCGCATCCTAAAACGTTGAAAAATCATTCCCGTGTTATATTCTAACAAGATAATTACTATCTGATAACGATAGTGTATATGAAGAAAGCAAGTTACGAAAATATCGTTAATTTCTTTTCATATGACTTTTATTGAAAACATCGCTGTTTAATTAATATCACCATCAAAACTTCTGAACCTTATTTGTATCTATATTCATTGCGAATTAATTTAAAAAATTGTTCGTAATATTAATAGTTTATTTAGTCAGCCGGGTAGCCAGTTTGTAAAGTCTCAACCACTGCTTTGTGGACCGTAAGTGCATCCGAGCGAACCCCAGAAATTTTTGTGGGTTGTCTGTTTCGGATAAGTCAGACCCCGTCTCCTCGCCACCACCTGGTCCCCATTAAAAACCTGACCAAGCATACAATGAGTCCTAAAATGACCCTTTTGGTGTCCACGGAGAGAAATGAGTCGTAAGTAAAAAAGGAGTTTACTTAAAAATACATATTTAGTAAGCAATATAGTCCTAAATGAAAATAACTGTATCCACTATCATGTGATAACTCCATCAAAGAATTCAAAATAAAGTATCATTCCGATGGAATCGTAAGTCGACTTTTGTTTTTGTTTTTTTTAAATAGTTATCCACTTTTTTTCTTTTGTTAGGAAAATAAGTATTGAATATATGTCTACGATGTTGTTTTTTTTCAATCACAACGATAACAGTAAGAGTTATTGAAAGAAAAAACAACCTAGGACACTAAAAACCATGTAAAAATTATAACTTAATATGATTTTTATAACTATTTATATGATTCTTAGTACCTAGATGTCCTAGGTCTAATAATAGCAACAGGCTTAATATTAAAGAGCTTAATATTACTCATAAAATAAATTGTACTGCAAATATCAATAAAGTTTTATGATGTTCTGTGAAGAAAGTTGTGGAGATTTGATTTGAAAGTACTGTATTTGATTTGCTTTTAGTAATAATTTATTTAAATAAAAATAGTGTAATAAATTCAGTCTATTTTGAAGCTCAAGACAACTATTATAATGTGAATAGTAAATTTAAAAATATTGTATACTATTAGAGTGGATAGTAAACGAAAAGTACAAAAAATAATTTTTTCACTTGTACTGTACTGTACATTTTATTTGATCTTGATCTTCTTAAATCAATCCATAAAAAGAAATATTTGAATGAACATAACTAAAAATAATAAATTGGTGATAATGTAATAAAAACGTATAAAAATATCAAAAAATTATGATAATAACGAATTAAGATATAAACCTAACAACAAAGAAAGCAATGAAAATAGAACAGGGTCACTCTGTTTACTGTCGCTGATGTGGCCACGGTTCGGGATAATATTGTACTTTATACTCTAATTAAAATTATACATATACATAGCGTCATTATTTTCATATTTATTTTCATAGTATCATTATTTTCATTATTTTCACACAGAATTCGAAAATATAAATTTAAATATTAAAAAGAATATTTATATAACTGTAAAAGGACAGTCAGAAGAAAACTGAAACAGGAAACACCAGTTTTCAAAATTATAATATAAAAATAACAATTGTTAAAATATAGAAATATAAATAAAAGCAATGTACATTTTAAAAAATGTATATATACAGTATACATAGATTTTACTGTTTTATTACAGATGTTTAAATAAATTTAAATAAAAAGTTAAATTAATATATNATAAAACAGTAAAATCTATAACAATTTGTTATTTTATGACTCAATTTAATTTACTCTTAAGTAAGAAGCTGAACAGAGTTAATTAAACATAATCCTATCATTTTATATTCGAGCTAGTTAATTATTTTTGAACATGATATTATTTTAATAATTAATTTTGAATTTGAAATACTTTTGTATATGTTTATCTATTATTTGCTGTTCTAATAAGAATTTCTTATGGACAGTATTAATTTTTAGTTGGAAATTTATTATAACAAATAATAGGTTCAAATATTTTGAGTATAATGTAAAAAAGTATTCCAAATTCAAAATTATTTATTAAATTTAATCTTAAGTTATCAAAAATTGCAATATTTAACATTATTAGAATTTCATCAATATCATTTGCGCTTCACATCTATTTTAAAGCCGCTAGTTTCAAAACTCTTACTATTACAACTCGTAGGAGTTCATCTAGATCAGTGTTTCTCAACCTGTAACGAATCGTCGCCCCCTTCAACGTAGTATCGCCCCTTCAATAAAACCGTTACGTAGTATCGCCCCTTCAATAAAACCGTTACGTAGTATCGCCCCCTTCAATAAAACCGTTACGTAGTATCGCCCCTTCAATAAAACCGTTACGTAGTATCGCCCCTTCAATAAAACCGTTACGTAGTATCGCCCCCTTCACTTCAAAATTCCGATGCCGAGGGCCAAGGCTAATGCCAAATTCGTACTGCATCGAATAGACTAGTGATTAGTATAATGTTATTTGTTTAATTATGGTACGATATAACGAATAAAATATCTACTATACTATATTTACTATATCGCCCAGAAAATTGTTTTTCGCCCCCCAAAATATAAATTGTTACTAATCGCCCCCTCAACATGGAAAATCGCCCACATGTGGGCGATATCGCCCCCGTTGAGAAACACTGATCTAGATATTAAGGTTAAGTATCGACAAATATACTGAAAGATTATGCTTGTACGGAATATTTTGTGTCTAACAGTACCTTATTTTCTACTTTAAAAAATATAGTGTTTAATAGATAAGCGTTTTAAAATATCGGAGAACGTTAAAAAAAATCATTAATTTTTTCAACAGAAGAGATGCCGTTGGCAAGTGCTTATATTACCACTCGCAGACATCATGCCAAGAACCATAACCCATCTGGTGAATGGCACTAATTTGGCAACACCAAGTAAAAACCGTGTCAGTGAACTTTTCTTATATTTTAGAAAGAAACAATGAACTGATGATAGGAAACGAAAGTCGGTTGTCATTAAGTGCATCGCACTTGAAGCTAATAGGATGGTGATGGATGCAGAAACAGCAATGGACGCATAAAGTGTTGTTATTTATGGAGTTTATTATATTATTAAAATTATACTCTGTAGGACATCTTAATGTGATGAATAAGGCATTTTAAAAGAGTTAATCACAAGTTCAGACATATTAAATAATTTTAATTTATCTTTGAACCGGACCGACATTAGGGGCTATTTTAAGAAAAGAAAAATAAATATGACTTTAAGTTACAGAGTTCAATATATTTTGTAATTCAATAGCATAAATTTCTACTTATAATAAACAATTTAAATAAACTATTTTAAAATTATTAACTTTTAAAATGAACTTAAAATTCTCCTATAAGCTACGGATGTAGGATATTTTAAGTATTTATTTGGATACATTTGCACACAATAACTGATATGTGCCCTGAATTTTGCATATTAAGGACGGCCTAGACCTATGTTGTGCTTTCCTGAACGAATGAAGACGTTCGACTCGCACGACTTTCTAAATGAAAGAATCACGAGAGTTTACATGAGATTATTATTTGCATAAATAATTCCTTATACTGCGATCGTTTCATCCATTACATACAAAATATTTCACGTAAGATTTTACAAATGAATAAATCGAAAAAAGCATTTTTAATAAAAAAAAATTGATAAGAATTAAAGTTTAATATTTTCGAGGGGTCTTTTTAAGGCCATAAAAATAAAACCTCGTCCATCCCTCCCGCGAGATGGGATGGAAAGCAACTTCAAAATTTCAAATGAAACTCCAATTTTTTAAAATATAGATTCTCTATTAAAAATAAAAAACTTGTATTGAGAACGTTTTTTGTATTGAGAACGAACAGAGAAATAATAATAATAATTTTAAAAGTTATGAGTATAAATAGTTGTTGGTTTTGAAGGATAACGCTCTAATAAAAATGCAAAACTTTTTTTCCAAGGATCGAGTTTTGTTTCAACAACCAACCACGATTCAAGCAAGATATGAAGCAAAGAATAAGCAAATGTGTGTGCTAAAATAACACCAGAAATGTTGTAATCCGTTTGGCGAAACTTTATTACTCGATTACTGAAATGTTTAGATAAAAATAAACATCTAAACATTCGTTAAATAACTGAAAAAATAAAGGAATAGAAATTAATTAGTGCATAAAAAATTTGCATTTTACTTTCCCGGCCGTTAAGTATACATAACAAGGTAAAATAATGGAATCGTGTCAAATTTGAATTTGCTTTGCAAATCTCCACGTTTTGAGACTTTCTGAACCCAAAAAAGTAAAAAAATGCCAAAAAAATTTCGTGAATACGTATGTACAGTACAGTACGGATGTGTGCGTGTGTGTTGGCGTCTATTTCGCTTAATCAGGACGGGGTGAAGATAAGGAAACGAAATTTGGCACGGTAGCTTGTATATAAAAGGCATTGATGCTATTAAATTTTGGTTGTGAAAGGTCAAGGGAATAAAGAGATAGAGCGTGGTCACGTGATATATCTCGCGAGGAATCGGACTTAATGAAGATTTTACTTGTTGTTAGCATTTATAGTGTTTTATAAAACTCATCTCTATCATCAAAATTAAGTCTTTTGCTATTTTATAATAATTAAAAATATGTAAAATTTTTATGACAAAATCTCAAAACAGATGGCGTCACATATAATTTTAGACATTTATTTTGATTAATAATACAAATTACTTTTAAAATAAAATCTCATAAAAGCCGGTGAACATACGTATCCACGTAATTATTTTGTTGTTTTGTTTTTTACTTTTTTGGGTTTAGATCTCAAAACATGGAGATTTACGAAAAACTCGGAGGGTCAATTTTGACACGATTCCATTACTTTCCCTTGTTATCTATAACAGCCGGGAAAGTAAAATGACAGACATGAAAGAAAATATGGTCATTATGTTATAGGAAGTATTTTATATATTGCTGCTTTGAAGTTGTGGGGGAAAAAGGAATGTGGCCAAACAACGGCATTGGAGAGTAAATCCCAATCTACTGTATATATATAATTGAGACGAGTTGATAATGATAATAATAATAATAAGTGCAGAGCCCAAACGGTTACGAGTTGAAAGTTGAAATTTGGTACACAGTTAGGGTATGTCATGAAAATGCACACTAAGAGATTTTTCGAAATTCCCCCGGGGGAGACAGGATTAAGGTTTCGACAATGGAAGTGTTAAGTAACAGTGGCAGTGTTAACAATGGAAGTGTTAAGTAACAATGGAAGTGCTAAGTAACAATGGAAGTGTTAAGAATAGAAGTGTCAACAATGGAAGTGTTAGGTAACAATGGAATTGCTAAGAGAGAGCGACGTGCAAAACGCCGATTTTTCGTTTTTACGGGAAATCGAAGATAATTTTAGACCCATCTAAAAATTCTGTAATTAGCCTAGAAACGGGGACCTAATTCTTGCATTCTGTGAAAACGGCTAAGGTTGACTATAACGTAATAATCTTAATCTTCGCTATCGTTACTTTTTTCCCGAGCAACGCCGGGCCTACCTGCTAGTCTTAAATAAATAAATAAATATGGATACTTCAAAGTATTGTTACCTAGAATGCTATAAGTGGTTCTTACTAATACGCACAGTACCATAATTTCTATTAATATATAAATTTAATAAAATTTAGTATAAAATAAAACCTCGTTATTTCGATATCGGATTATTCAAAGTTTCGCGTAATTCGAAGTCAAGTCTAATCCCCGGCCAAGAGAATAGGATTTCGCATATACTTTAGTTCGGATAATTCGAAGTCATTATCTGGTCCGGTGACTCGCAAAATATCATTTAATTCGAGATCTTCCATCATATTACGTATTTATAAGAAAGTTTCCACCCTCAAGTGGTGGTGATTTCGGTTTTTCCAATTATACATTGATTTATTTGACATCCATTCAAGATCATTCAGACATTGTACACATTGCCAACGACGAGAGAATTTTTTTATTTTTTTGGAAGAAATTCGTTTGAAATTTGATTATTTTGGACATTTTTCTCAAAAGTCTATTATTTCAATAATTCCAAAGTCCATTAAATACAATTTCGTATTCACAATAGAATGCATACTTATAGCTTTAGCCGTTAATAGAGGTTGTTTTATTAGATCACATGATACTCGTAATCTTAAACTTAAGACAGTGAATTCTTCGTAGAACTTACCACTGTTCTTCTAGATGAAATTAGAAATTATAGAAGCACTTAAGCTTCTTTCTTACGTTATTTTCAAATCTTGCTTTGAATGTAATTTGGTTACGTTTTCATTGTTTTCATTAAGTACACGCCAACTGATGATGTTTCGAAATTGCTTAAATTACTAAGTAATACTCGTAATAATTAATGCATTTGTAAACTAACGGATGAAATTATATAAGATAATGTCATAATTTTATTCAATAATTACAAAAAACTTCGATTCGAAAAAAGTTAGGATGATTCAACGTGGTGCTTTTTGATCCTTTGGATTTCGAAATAACGAGGTTTTACTATATAATTAAACATATTTAATTACATTTGTGGGTGACACTTTACTCCTTTAATAATTACTAGACAACCTTATAAATTAATTTAAAGCTGACCATTTTTGTAAAACTCTTACAAATCGTAGCGAGATCGTTCAACTAGCGTACAAGCTAGTTGTACTGTCTCGCTCGCTTTGTAATAGTTGAGCCAAGCTATGGCGAAAAGAAAGTTATATAATCTGCATATGATCGTTTCAAAATCACAATTGCTCTGCACCCGAAACGAGCTAAGTGGGTATCAAGTCTAAGTGCTTTTGTTTATTAACAAATCAACTATTCATGTATTAGTCTATATGAATTTAGTCTACATATGTAGAGAGAAAACTTTTTAGAAATGTATTCCTTATTTTTGAGTGATGTTTTTGGTAACTTAATCTGAGTAAAGCGGAAAATTAAGATTCTACTTGCAGACAAATGAGTAAAATCGTCTTCAGGTATAACAGTCATTGCAGTGCATGACAAAACAAAGTTCAGAGAACGATTCCGAACCTTTATAGAGAAACAAAGGTCACAAGACAAGGGACATGCAGAATACAAGGTCTTCGTTAATACAGTATTAGTCTTTTGAAATTAAACCAGGTGCAAAATCGAATAGAGTACTTTTAAGAATCCAACGAGTTTTCGATAATCGAATTCTCGAGAACAATCAACGAAAACAATGAGAATAAGGTAACACGTGCTGCCAATTTATCTTGTACAGAGTAGTTAATAATGAGTATTCGAAAACAAGTTGATTGGCATGTTGATAATTACAGAGATCGAAGCTAACGATTAATTATACTAATTATATTAATTATTATTTAATACTATAATTGTATTAAAAATTCTCAAGAAACCAGATCACAGAACAGCTTGGTCTTTGTATTGTAATGTCTAACATCGCTACATACAGAAGCTACACAAACATACAAAATTTCATTACAGCCGAGGTTAGCTTTAATACTACGAAATGCTGCTCCCTGTTCCAGTTTTCCAATTGCATGCATATGAGATCTGCATGCAAGACGTGAGGCTGTAGAATACTAGCCTCATATTTCACATCTATTTGTCAGAAAAGTATTACTAAAACCATGATTTGCAAGTTTTCTCAGTCTATTCAATATGCTCGGTTGAAATTTTCAATTTCAAAGTAAAGTTTAACTTAATAAATTATCAATACACCTTTCGTTACTGAGAAATGTTTATTAAACAAAACACAAACGTTTAACATAAAATTTAACTCTTAGGAAAGTTAGGCTTAGCCTCAAAAGGTTCTTAGGTGCTTTGCCACTGATTTCAATAGAAGTCGATACATATTCCAGCAAGTAACTACAGTATCATGATTACAGCATATTAAAATTACATTATAACTTATTTATTTATTTATCTTACTTATAATGATCATTAACCAGAGTCCCCGCAGACTATGAAAAAGGGGAGGGAACAAGCTATAAAAAAAGAGCATCGTAAATTGTGCAAGGAGTTTCAAACTGATTCAACGTTGGATCAGCGCTCCCACAAGGCACCGGTTGCACTCGGTGCTGACTTGACCTTGAAAACAAAGAATAGGATTTTGGTCAACATGCATGGGTCAATGGACAAGTATCGTTCATTAGTTTCTTTTATATTTGCAGAGCAGGCTAGAAGTCACAAATTTTCTGTTGTTTGGGGCTCTGTTGTGGATTAGAAAAATAGCAAACGAGACGAAAAACGAGGGCACGTGCCCCGAGTGCTCCAATGTAACGGGCGCCCTTGTCGTTAACTCTCATTTTTAAGTATGCCTCTACTTTTGAAGGGAACCGCTAGTAGCTTAAGTACGAAATGCTCAACCAAATCAATTTCTATGAATTAGAAACTGAAAATCATATCTGATGATTCTTATTAATGATTATTTTTTAATATTTTAAAATATGTATTTTTAATACTCTAAAATTTTATCTATTAATAAAATATGATGTTCTTTTTTAAAGTCCCTACGCATAAATCTATGTTCAAAGAGAATTAGATAATAGCAATAGATTCTCAATATTAATGAAGATATTTGTGACATTTCCTCTGAAATAAAATTACCCAGTAAGTAATGAATATGAAAAAAAAGAAAATGATCACTTTTATTTAAATCAATCTTTTATTTCATAATTTCGGTCGAAGTTTGTCATTTTTTTATAATAATAACTCTTTAAAATAACAAAAGATCTTTATTTTGAATAGGTTTCCATATTTTTATTATTTTATATTTGTTTAATTAACTTGTAATTGAGTTCAATCTTCGAACGTGTCATTGAAAGTAGTAGAGAAGTATATATATTTTATTTTATAAGTTTAAGTTATTTTTCTTCTGTTTAAAAGTTCATAACACCGCAAAACAGTTTTGTAATATTCATCATTATGATTACTTTCGTTAAGAAAAAAAGCAACTGCTCCATAAAAATATTGTTCACTTAACTATATACAATACTTATTGTGTTATTAAAATTCTATTTATTCGTTGAATACAGAGAGGCACAAAGATCGCAGATTTAGTACTAAACTATTTATAGCACTTAATAACGATTATTCTTAGCATATCGTATCGTATAAAAATAGAGCAGGTTATCTTTCTTTTAAATGTAAATATTAAAATTTAATGATTATCAACTGATTATTAATAATTTCTATCGGTTACAATTGAAAATGTTAATTATAGTTTACAGTAATCTTTGAAAAGTTTACGATTTGATATGCTTTCATACTCTATAAAATGTTTAGTATTAAACATCAAAAATATACAATTTTATAGAATTATTAGAGAGTAAGACATTTAGACTTTCCGTTTCTTTCAGATCGTTTTTCTATCGGTCTGTTCAGAATATGGGCCATGTAGAACAATATCTACTTAAAGATTTTCTACATTTTATACAGATTTGTAAAGGTTACTTTATAATATATATAATCATTTGTTTTTATTTACGTATATTTTTTATCATGCATATTGACTGTTATCCTTTTTTACTTGTATTTTAATCTTTTGTTACGGGCGTTATTTTCGGGAGGACATCAATTGTCTTGTGACATTTCCTTTTGTATTTGCAATAGATAAATAAATAAGCTTAAATCATTTAATTGCAGTTCGATTAATAAACCTTATTCATTAGTATTATTTTTATTCGGCATTAATTTTGTAATTTTTTTCTAGATTAGATTTGGAGTTTATGTGATTATAAAAACTAACAATCTGTGTTGTTAATGTTGTCAAAAAGCAATCTTTAAGCTTTTCTCCTAATAAATAAGAACAGAGACGTAAGGAAAGTAATTTATACTATTGTCATATTAATTAAGTTGGTTTTTAATGTATTTTATTTGTTATTTGGTGATCACTGATTCGTGGAAATGTTTTCGGAATTCAAAATAGTTTTTAAATTGAATTAATGATATGAAAAGGAAAAATACATTTTACGAAAATTGATCACAATAATTAAAATTAATTTTCTATAATGTAAATTGTTAATTTAAAAAACACTATTAGAGTTTTATCTTTTTATTTGAAAAAAAAAAAGTACAGTGTACGTGCTACATCATTTTTTTATGATGTAAAAGAGTGGAAAGACACTAAATCCAATAAATCCTGTTAAGAAGCGATAATAAACCTATCATATTAATAACTCATTATCTATCCCTGCTTCCTTTTAATGTCCACATATATGACCCTTTAATGAATACAGAAGTAGACATTGAAAGCTTCTCGAATTATCATCATTAGTATATCTTTCGACAATGCTTTTTTTTTATAGCTTTAGAACTTATAAACTTTTTCATTCTGGTACTTTTAAACACGTGATGAAATGATATTAATAAGAATTTTCTTCATTTTGCCAGAATAATTTTGGATTTAGTCCAAAGAAAGAAATGTTGATTCTACGCCTCATTACGTAACATGACAAAATATCGGTAATTAACTTCGGTGACGATTCTCTTCACTCATTTAATAATTAATTGAATAATAAGAATATAAAGATTCTAATTTTAATATAATTTATTTTCCAATTGTTAGTTCAAACTTGTTAAATTAAAAAAATCATAAAAAGAAACTATATGAATTAATATTCTTTAAAATCTTTTCTTGGTTATATTAAAATTTTTAAACTTATAAATTAAAAATTAAAGCTTCCTTTATAATTCAAAACGATGCGATAACTGAAAAATATGAAAATTTCATATAAAAATTATGGAGTTGCTCCTAAGTTTTGATAAACTATTTTAAATTAAAGAAAGTTTGCTGAGAAAGGTAACTATGGTATAACGAGCATAATGCTTCGTCAGCAAAAACTTTTCCAGTCCACTTTAAGCTAGTCCCCGTCACATATGATAATTATCAGATCCTGGATCATCTCCAAACAAATCAGACAAAAATTTAATAAATTAAGCAAACTATATTACATTAATTAAAATTATTGATAATATTTTAAACATTAATTTTTATGCGTTTTTATTAAAATTCCAAATTAATTTAAATATTCTTGATCCGTTCGAATGAATATTTACTATATCTTTTCAATTAATTACTATACCAGCCTTATTTTATCTTTTCCTTTTCACTTTAAAAATAAGTAGTTTGATAAAATATATTATAATTACATGCTCTTAATTAATGACAAAATTCTCTACTTATGTAACCTGCTAAAGATATTTAAAATGCAAAGAATTTTACTTTTTATTAAGCGAAATAATTTATATGATAATCTTTCTCTTTGATCTTTAACGTTGTGTTTTTTAATATATCCCTGGGTTATGATGACGACTGATACTTATGTTAGAAAATCTCCAAGTATATTAATTTAAGAAAATTAATTTTATACATTCTATTGTTACTGTTTTAAATTTTTAAAAAATATATATATACATAAAAATCTAACATTAATATGACAAGTTTTTATTTCTACTTTTGTTTTTTCTTTTCTTTTTCAAGGTTATCTGATCTGTTTTAACAAATGTTCTCACCAACTCATGTTAGGATTGACTGCCAGTGCAAGGAAGGTCAAATCATAAATTTTCTGTATCATAAATCAACTTGAATTGAACTTTAAAAAATATTTCATCCGTCTTGTAAAAAGATTCCTAGTTGGAATCCGAATCTTAACAAATACCATTTTACAAGGGGGAAAAAAGTAAAAAATAGCACAAACATCAAAGCAACTTTTCGACATCATAACAGAACATTAAATACACTTAGATCAAAATTATCTTTCCCGTTTGAAGTGTTTCTGGTTATAAGATATCTCATATCTGTTCTTATTGCTGGCTACTTCAAAAAACACTTCAGAAAGATAAGTCTAAACACGGCAATTCTACGTGTTAAATATAGCATCCGAACCATGTTACCCCCGTTTAAATTATACAACTGTTCTTCCAGCTAGGAATATGCTGTCTGGGAGACTTTTCGCTTGTGACAAACACATTTGGCAACGTTACAGTACCTTAGCTTGCTATTAATTTATATATATATAAATTAAAATTAATAGAAAATTTTAAAAAAATAGTTGAAATATCAAAAAGCTGTAAAATAAACAAAACTGTAAAAGTAATTCTCAACAGATTATAGTATACTTCTTTCCCTTTGCAGAAGAAAATTAAATAAACTCCAAACTAAATCTAAATGTAAAGTTCAAAAACAAACTAATTCATATTGTAACTGTTTGTATAATGTCAAATATTTTAATGAAAGATGACAATACACATTTTTCAAATTAAAAAAAGTTATTATTATCGAATTATTTTAAGCTGTTAGAGTCTTTTATACCATCAGATAATTGTATTATATTACATAATTAGTGTAAAACAAAACTTTACCATTTGAAAAGCTGGCTTGATGTTTTTCAAACTGTAAAGGCTTTAGAATGACATTAAAAAATAAAATAAAAATTAAAGAAAACAGAACACAATTTAAAACATATAAAATATTAAAAGAGACTTGTCGCATATTAGTTAAAATAGTTTCAATAGTGTCAAATTATGTAAGATGGTTTCAATAATAAGAAAAGTTGTTTTAATACACAATAGCGAGAATAGTGAACGTTTTAAAGATAAAAACTTCGGCCGCAACATCACTATTGTGTATTAAAACAACTTTTATTATTTTAAAATGGATGTTTAGCAAAACATTTAAATGGATCTGTTCATCTCATTTTACATTATTTAAGTATAAATGTTTTTGTAGAAAGAATATAATTATAATAGAAAATAGATAAAATCTCACCTTCGCTAGTTACTTCATTTGTACGGATTCCCATCTGAATGTTAAGCCTTTTTTTTTTTTTTTAAATTTTCCAAACTTTCGGATTTCAAACGTGTTAACCCATCAATACTTCATTATCGATCGATAAATAAATTAAAAAAAAAGTATTAGAAAGTTTTATCCCAGTTTGTGTATCCACTCTGATGTTGTTTCAACACTCCTTCTTCTCTTTGGACATATTTAGAATTGAAGATGTTGGAGGAGCAGACGACATCCGGGCTTCTCGCGAGATTTGTGCGAGATTCCCAAGAAATGTCTAAAAATAAGCGACCGATGACGTCACGTTTGCGTGGATAGGGAATATCTTGCAGACGAACTTAAATTTTTGTTTTTTTTTTTATTTATTCAAAAAATGGAAAAAAAATCTGTCAACGATTATATAAAAATTGTTAATAGTTTTTTCAAATCTAAACGATTCGATTTATATTTCTACTGAAATGGATATTTCGAATTTTTTTTAAATTTAATTTTATTTTAAATTACAGTATATTTAATAATGTAATAAAATTATTAATTATATTTTTAGTAAAATTAATTTAATATATTCGGTTATTTTAAAAAACGTATAGAAAATTTCTAAATTTCTATTGTTGTGATTTTAAATATAAAATGAGTTAAAGATATATTTATTAATTTAATATATCGATATAGTTACTAGCATTATTTATTATTGTTATTATTATTTTATACAAAATATTTAATAAAAATTAATTTAAAAAAAATAAAATTATAAGTGCTTCCCTCTTGTGAGGAATAAGTGAAATTTTTAATTTCCTTATTTCTTTATTTACACTAATAATTTTTATTAACTCTTTTATCTGTCTTATTTAATATTTTTTATTCAATCTAATAAACTCGAAAATAAAGAATTTAACAGGAAATAATTAGAATTTTCTAACTCTTATATTTTATTTTTAGAAAATTCAATTTTTAATTTATAACTGGAGCTGTTTTTTAAAATAATTTATCGAATTTGAAAACAAATAAACTTCAAAACTTCTTTAGTTTAATACACGAATTTATCTCTGATTATTTGAGAAATTAGATAAAAGATGATAATGGTTAAATTTAAAATATCTGCGAAATGATAAATACTATAAACTCAAGCGATAAGTACAAAAGAAATGGCCATTCACATACTGAATAAGGAGTATAGGAAGAGGGAGTAGAGTAAAAATGGAATAGGAGATAGGAAAACAACGGAAAGAAAGGGACAAGTAGGTGCATTTTGTTATCTCCTACTTACTCTATACCCTAAGACAATTTTATAGCATTAGATGGCCTTTCGGTGAACCTATATGAAAGTTTGTGTGCACTTATAACGAGAAAAAGTGAATTTTTAATAAAACAAAACTAAAAGATAATTTTAATATAAATAGTTTAGAAAATTCGAAATAATTCATTATATAATACACTTTAATTTAAGAATAAAATAGCCGAAAGTTTCCTTTGGAAAGAAAGAAAAAATAAATAAATAATATAATAAAATAAAAGTTGCAGTAAAAGTGGGACATGGAATATGGCTTATGATCTGTGATTAATTACTGGAGTTCTTTGGTTCTGCAAGGTGTTTTAGTACTAAATTCATTTTAAAATTTTTTACTTAAAAATTATGAAATAAAATATATAGTTTTAAACTTATAAATTAAAAATTAAAGCTTCCTTTATAATTCAAAACGATGCGATAACTGAAAAATATGAAAATTTCATATAAAAATTATGGAGTCGCTCCTAAGTTTTGATAAACTATTTTAAATTAAAGAAAGTTTGCTGAGAAAGGTAACTATGGTATAACGAGCATAATGCTTCGTCAGCAAAAACTTTTCCAGTCCACTTTAAGCTAGTCCCCGTCACATATGATAATTATCAGATCCTGGATCATCTCCAAACAAATCAGACAAAAATTTAATAAATTAAGCAAACTATATTACATTAATTAAAATTATTGATAATATTTTAAACATTAATTTTTATGCGTTTTTATTAAAATTCCAAATTAATTTAAATATTCTTGATCCGTTCGAATGAATATTTACTATATCTTTTGAATTAATTACTATACCAGCCTTATTTTATCTTTTCCTTTTCACTTTAAAAATAAGTAGTTTGATAAAATATATTATAATTACATGCTCTTAATTAATGACAAAATTCTCTACTTATGTAACCTGCTAAAGATATTTAAAATGCAAAGAATTTTACTTTTTATTAAGCGAAATAATTTATATGATAATCTTTCTCTTTGATCTTTAACGTTGTGTTTTTTAATATATCCCTGGGTTATGATGACGACTGATACTTATGTTAGAAAATCTCCAAGTATATTAATTTAAGAAAATTAATTTTATACATTCTATTGTTACTGTTTTAAATTTTTAAAAAATATATATATACATAAAAATCTAACATTAATATGACAAGTTTTTATTTCTACTTTTGTTTTTTCTTTTCTTTTTCAAGGTTATCTGATCTGTTTTAACAAATGTTCTCACCAACTCATGTTAGGATTGACTGCCAGTGCAAGGAAGGTCAAATCATAAATTTTCTGTATCATAAATCAACTTGAATTGAACTTTAAAAAATATTTCATCCGTCTTGTAAAAAGATTCCTAGTTGGAATCCGAATCTTAACAAATACCATTTTACAAGGGGGAAAAAAGTAAAAAATAGCACGAACATCAAAGCAACTTTTCGACATCATAACAGAACATTAAATACACTTAGATCAAAATTATCTTTCCCGTTTGAAGTGTTTCTGGTTATAAGATATCTCATATCTGTTCTTATTGCTGGCTACTTCAAAAAACACTTCAGAAAGATAAGTCTAAACACGGCAATTCTACGTGTTAAATATAGCATCCGAACCATGTTACCCCCGTTTAAATTATACAACTGTTCTTCCAGCTAGGAATATGCTGTCTGGGAGACTTTTCGCTTGTGACAAACACATTTGGCAACGTTACAGTACCTTAGCTTGCTATTAATTTATATATATATAAATTAAAATTAATAGAAAATTTTAAAAAAATAGTTGAAATATCAAAAAGCTGTAAAATAAACAAAACTGTAAAAGTAATTCTCAACAGATTATAGTATACTTCTTTCCCTTTGCAGAAGAAAATTAAATAAACTCCAAACTAAATCTAAATGTAAAGTTCAAAAACAAACTAATTCATATTGTAACTGTTTGTATAATGTCAAATATTTTAATGAAAGATGACAATACACATTTTTCAAATTAAAAAAAGTTATTATTATCGAATTATTTTAAGCTGTTAGAGTCTTTTATACCATCAGATAATTGTATTATATTACATAATTAGTGTAAAACAAAACTTTACCATTTGAAAAGCTGGCTTGATGTTTTTCAAACTGTAAAGGCTTTAGAATGACATTAAAAAATAAAATAAAAATTAAAGAAAACAGAACACAATTTAAAACATATAAAATATTAAAAGAGACTTGTCGCATATTAGTTAAAATAGTTTCAATAGTGTCAAATTATGTAAGATGGTTTCAATAATAAGAAAAGTTGTTTTAATACACAATAGCGAGAATAGTGAACGTTTTAAAGATAAAAACTTCGGCCGCAACATCACTATTGTGTATTAAAACAACTTTTATTATTTTAAAATGGATGTTTAGCAAAACATTTAAATGGATCTGTTCATCTCATTTTACATTATTTAAGTATAAATGTTTTTGTAGAAAGAATATAATTATAATAGAAAATAGATAAAATCTCACCTTCGCTAGTTACTTCATTTGTACGGATTCCCATCTGAATGTTAAGCCTTTTTTTTTTTTTTTAAATTTTCCAAACTTTCGGATTTCAAACGTGTTAACCCATCAATACTTCATTATCGATCGATAAATAAATTAAAAAAAAAGTATTAGAAAGTTTTATCCCAGTTTGTGTATCCACTCTGATGTTGTTTCAACACTCCTTCTTCTCTTTGGACATATTTAGAATTGAAGATGTTGGAGGAGCAGACGACATCCGGGCTTCTCGCGAGATTTGTGCGAGATTCCCAAGAAATGTCTAAAAATAAGCGACCGATGACGTCACGTTTGCGTGGATAGGGAATATCTTGCAGACGAACTTAAATTTTTGTTTTTTTTTTTATTTATTCAAAAAATGGAAAAAAAATCTGTCAACGATTATATAAAAATTGTTAATAGTTTTTTCAAATCTAAACGATTCGATTTATATTTCTACTGAAATGGATATTTCGAATTTTTTTTAAATTTAATTTTATTTTAAATTACAGTATATTTAATAATGTAATAAAATTATTAATTATATTTTTAGTAAAATTAATTTAATATATTCGGTTATTTTAAAAAACGTATAGAAAATTTCTAAATTTCTATTGTTGTGATTTTAAATATAAAATGAGTTAAAGATATATTTATTAATTTAATATATCGATATAGTTACTAGCATTATTTATTATTGTTATTATTATTTTATACAAAATATTTAATAAAAATTAATTTAAAAAAAATAAAATTATAAGTGCTTCCCTCTTGTGAGGAATAAGTGAAATTTTTAATTTCCTTATTTCTTTATTTACACTAATAATTTTTATTAACTCTTTTATCTGTCTTATTTAATATTTTTTATTCAATCTAATAAACTCGAAAATAAAGAATTTAACAGGAAATAATTAGAATTTTCTAACTCTTATATTTTATTTTTAGAAAATTCAATTTTTAATTTATAACTGGAGCTGTTTTTTAAAATAATTTATCGAATTTGAAAACAAATAAACTTCAAAACTTCTTTAGTTTAATACACGAATTTATCTCTGATTATTTGAGAAATTAGATAAAAGATGATAATGGTTAAATTTAAAATATCTGCGAAATGATAAATACTATAAACTCAAGCGATAAGTACAAAAGAAATGGCCATTCACATACTGAATAAGGAGTATAGGAAGAGGGAGTAGAGTAAAAATGGAATAGGAGATAGGAAAACAACGGAAAGAAAGGGACAAGTAGGTGCATTTTGTTATCTCCTACTTACTCTATACCCTAAGACAATTTTATAGCATTAGATGGCCTTTCGGTGAACCTATATGAAAGTTTGTGTGCACTTATAACGAGAAAAAGTGAATTTTTAATAAAACAAAACTAAAAGATAATTTTAATATAAATAGTTTAGAAATTCGAAATAATTCATTATATAATACACTTTAATTTAAGAATAAAATAGCCGAAAGTTTCCTTTGGAAAGAAAGAAAAAATAAATAAATAATATAATAAATTAATAGATGTAGACTTATTTATTTAATATACAGTATTTAAAAATTTTATATAATTATTGAAACATGATAAGAATTTATACTTTATTCATATCGTTAACATATTACCATAATAAATTATATAAAATAAAATAAATATTTTATTAGCGATTATGAAAAAGAAAATATTTTCAACGTATTCGATAAATTTATCACAAAAATAAAATAAGAATTACAAATTTAAAGCATTTTTTATTACTTTTAATAACTTATATACTTTATCTACTGTATACGATTTTATGAATTAATAAATTAAAATATTTCCTTTTATTAAATATCCTCTTTCTCTCTCCTCACTAAGCTTCTTATAAACTGTAACTTAGTCATTTTTCTTTCAATTTTAATGTCATTTAAATTTATTACGCTATGTTATTTTTTTTCATTAAAAACATTTCATGTAATCGAGAAAATGTTATATATTACTCTTGTACATAAAAAACAATACATATAATATTTTTTTTCTTTTCATAAATGAATAGTTAAACCTACTGTACAATATAATGAGGGATTCGTCACGATTCACACGATCGATCAACTAAAGAGTTTTATAAAGGAGACGCTTACTCATCTCATTTCCTCATTTAATTTTCATTTAAAATGTTATGAGAGTATCTAATTAATATATAAAATCAATATACGATCTTAAATTATAACTTTGATAAAATGTAATTACTCCTAAATTTTTATCAATTCAGATTTATAACATTGACTTTTTTTTTTAAATTACATCTTTATTATTAAAAATTTTTAATTAATTTATTTAGAAATATAAAATTAAAACGTTTAATTTCTTTTAATAATTTATTAAGGTATAGTATTTGGTAATTATAACACTTAAAACTATTATTATTATTATTTTTATTTTAAACATGCAATAAGTAAAATACAGTAATACCTCGACTTACGCTACCCCGACTTACGCGAACTCGGAGTTACGCGATTTTCAAATCTTGTCGATTCGTCTTTTGTTTGAGCGCCACGCAACTCTTGATTACTCACTCCCCCCACACTATTGTTTAGCTTACATATTCGGACGTGTCGCGCGGAATCGACACATAGCTCCAATTTATTTTGTGTTATTTATTTCTGTGTTTGTTCGATCTACGGAGATTTGAGAGACTCTATGTGGTGATTTCTTGTAACCGTGAACGAATCAAAAGACGAGATAAGATTAACGAGAACATTTATTAGCTTACATACATCCGACTTGGATTTTATAAAAATTGCGAAATTATACCCCGACTTACGCGGTTATCGCTCGGTCCCACCTATCGCGTAAGTCCGGGGTATTACTGTATTTAAAATATATTATATTAATAATTACTTTAATACCTTCAAAATATGTTTATACAGATAAAAATATTCAATACATATTATAAAAATATATTTACAAAGTACATATTACTTATTTTATTGTATATACTTATAAACATTGTATATATTATGCATGGTAAAAATATTTAAAAAAATCAAGAAAATTGATAAATTATTATAGTAAAATAATACATTAAATAATAATTATTATTTTTCGAATTATTCAAAATTAGTTTATAACATATTTCCGAAATTTAATAATTTTTTGTATAAAATTTTTAGAATATTTATTTACAGTTTTAGTATATATTTTTGTATTTTATTTGAATTAAATCTAGAATAATATTTTCTGTATATTTTTATGACATTTTAAAATTTCTCTATAATATTTCTAACCATAAAAATATAAATTATTTAAATTTTTCCTATATGAATTAATATAACTGATTAACAAATATGTGTATTATTATTTAAAAATATATTTTATCAAAATATCTTTATATTTTTTTAATTTAAAATTTTTTAAAATTTATAACAAATAATAATAATAATAATCAATTTTAATGACATTTTTTAAAATCTGATTTAAGTAAACAATATAGGCTATATTTTATGCTATATTTTATAACGTTCGTATTTCGTTTATGGATCGATTTAACAAAAAATATAAATAACATTTAATTTAGTACTGTAATTAGTATATTATTTAATTAAAAAATATTAAGTATTAACGTTGAATAACCGATTTATTTTTAAAAATTTAATTAAAAATTAAATAAATAAACATCGCCTCGATACAATATAATCACACTTGGTGGCGCTTTAGATTGTCATAGTCCAATTTCTTTGTCCGCCATCTTGAAAGGAGAGGCGTCTGTAGTTTTACTAAAGACGTCGAAAAGAAAGGTAAATCGTTCATCTCTTCCGAATAATTTTAATAAATAACGTTAATAACTTATGTCGGAATCGGTAAATAACATCGTTAATGTCGATAAGGAAAGAGAAGATGCTTCACTGCTCGACTGATTAGCCCCTGGGATGTAGGCCGAAGTTTGAAAAGTCGAATCCGTGCAGGCAATTCGTGTTTTGACGAAAAACCATTATTTTCATTTTTAATACGATTTCGTCGTCGGGATGTGATTTTATAAGTTGTTTAACGTATCCCGGGTTACAGGAAACGAATGGAGATTGTCCGGGTTTAGTTTGGCCCTGTCATTCTTCAGATCAAATGCACTTAGAAGAATCAAGATGGCGAAGGCGATATTGTACTTGCCAGTCTGTAATGGGTGTTGTGCAGTGATGTGTTTGTTCGTCTTTTTTCATTCCATGATATATGTTGTTAGGTTTATAATGTGATTTATTTATAACAATTTTGACCTTTTGTAATGGAAAAGTAATGACATTTAATATTTATATCTCTTATTTTTTTTATATTTTCTATCTAGTTTGATTATGAATGATATTTAATAGTGGAAGTGACGATTTAATTATTCAGTTTAGCTTAAAATGTTTCTTATAATCAAATGATTATTTACTTTTTCAAAATATAATAATCATCATCATCCAATCAATTATAATAGTTGAAAATTTTGATATGCTTATTTTGTTGTTAATTTATAAAATATTCTATGTATTTTGCAGCATTTTAATTTTATTTACATCATTTACAGTTACAAGGTTATCTTTTTGTCAGTAATGTATCCTATGAACCTTGATGACCGGTGTATGTCAAAAAACAAAAGAAAAATTTGCAAATAACGTTTTTGAACTCCCAGAGTTCTTCGGGTGTAAACGAATGTCTGATGGAATGTTAAAGCTTTTGGAATATGAACATTTGATGAATCATTTGAATCCTACATACGAGAAATATTTAAATGTCGTATTTACACCCGAGGAAGAACTCTGGGAGTTCAAAAAAGTTAGTTGTGAATTTTTCTTTTGTTTGTTTTTTATCACACGTCGTTCGTCGGTTTATAGGGTATGTTATCAACTATACCTTGGTATTGTGTGTTGTTTATTTTTTTGTTTTGCTAGATTGTGATTTGTGTTTACACTCAGTTCTATTAAGTTATTTATTCTTATTAATGTAGAATACTTAAGTTATTGAAATATGGTCTCGGTGGCTTTATTTCTTTTGCCTTTCATTGATAATCTTTTTAATCATTTTATTAAACAAAGATGATGTGAAAGTTTAAAATATGAACGAATTGATTAATTACAAGTTATAGCATATTCTTTACCTAAATAATTCAATTACAGTTATTGTAATAACTTATTAGATAATCTAGATGAAGTCTTTTATTATCTAAACACCAATCAAATACCGAAATTCTATCGGGCTAGTTTAAGGCTAATTACTAAATGAATTACGTAACCAATTTGGCACCTAACACTTACCTCTAGAGCCAAATTGGTTATGTAATTCATTTAGTAATTAGCCTTAAACTAGCCCAATAGAATTTTGGCATTTGGTTGGTGTTTAGCTATATTATGTATCAGGTCTAGCAATGTTTGTCTTTTATTATCTGTTGTAATGTTTTTGTTTTCAAAGTTATAGAAATAAATGTATTCCTTAAAATTCTGCTCTATCATTTTTATGTAATCTGTTTTACAGCTGAATAAAACAAGCATAAAAATAATATGAAAATAATATTTTTATGCTTGGTTTGAAATTTTAATCTTATTGTTTGTTGATTTTTATTTTTTCATATTCTATTGTTTTTTATATAAACATATAATATTTACATATAAATGTAAAGGTTTATATTTATGAATATACATGTACTGTACACCATGCCAGGGTAAAGTGATAGCCAGCTGAATGCCATGGAGATCCTGTTAAGTGGACACTTAAGTCATCGCCCTCACTTGGCATCGTGTATAACCAGTGTGGTTATATCTAAATTATTAATAGTTCTGGAGGTGAAGATTGGACAGAAATTTGGGTATCATAACTGGCAATGCCTCTGCATGGTAAGCGGGAGTTGTGAGTTTGAGTCTCGTTTTGGGCTGATCCTTTTCTTCCAGAACTTTCTAAATTAAAAATTAAATATTAATTTACTTATAATTACTATATTAAATCTATCAAGAGATAGCATCTAACACCTACTTCTAAGCAGAATTACTGAACATTTAATTCTTGAATAGTGGCCTGTTATAATCTGGCAAATTATTTGTTTTATTTTTTATTTCGTTTTAGAATTTTGAAAATAATGAGTATAGTATTTACTATCTGATAATATTAATGAATTTTAAAAAAAAAATATCACAAGAAATAGTTTCATATATAGAATTCAGTACTTTTTTATCATTTGTGCTATTACTTTCACTTTGCACAATTTATATTAAGGCTCTTTAAAACCTTCAAAATCATCATTAAGTTGAAGAAAAAGATTTTCCAAGCTTTTATTATTTTCCCTACATCAGTGATGTTGAAGCCTTTTCTGAAGTCTAGAATTGATGGACCTCCTTTCTTATTAGTTGCTTCATTTAGTAGCCCACCAGTGGTTGAATGGCTATAACCACTGAACACTGGTAGTTGGTTGTGGGTTTGCACCTCACCATCAGACTGGCTACATGGAGTTTTCCAGATCAGTAACACCCTTGTGGTGCTATCGAGACCATCTTCAATGATGTCTTGTAAATCTTGAGGGAAGTTTTTAGCAAGTCCAAAAATTAAAAATCTTCAGATGTCATTTTTTTGACCAATTGCCATACTTTTCCTCTGTTATCTAAATAGAACCAGGAAAGTAAAAATAGGAGTCCATGATTTTGTTTTTAATATACAAAGATATTACTGTGACAATGTCCATGCTCTGTGATGCGACAAGTGCACCTAATGGAATTTAGGCCTAGGGGCCAAAAATAAAAACAGTATTATGTGTACCTAACAGAAAATAGATGCAAAAAAAAACAAAACACAAGAACAAAGCAATTGGTGGCGATTGTTTTGTTCTTAGATTATCTCTCATTCCTCCATACCTGGCCAATGCAAGGATTGTCTCTCATGGTCTGCAGGTACGAGGATAGCCTCTTTTGTGGTGGCAAGTGTAAAGTTCACCTGTCCATGTCCATTGAGTACTGTACAAGAATCACTTATTCTGTGCCTAACAGGTGCAGGGATTGCTTCTTTCCTTCTGGCTTTTCTACAATTCTATTGCAATAAGACAGTCACACAATGTTGTAGTTATGCTTCCAAATATGTTTTTATTAATTCTCTTGAGTGTTCTGGGTTTTAATTTACAGGAACCGTTTGCATTTTCCTCCAATTACAGTGTTAAATGATCCTTGGTATCTTTTAAGTCTGGCATTGTAGATTTTTCCTTTGTAATGAAAGTTTTTGCTGCTGATATTTTCTTCCAGAAAAAGCCCATTTTATCCACATTAAAAATTTGTGGTGCTATGAAATCATCTTCAATGATGTCTTTTAATTCTTGAGGGAAGTTTTTAGCAGTGTCTGCATCAGTACTAGCTGATTTTCCTTGGATCTTAATGCAATTGAAATTTGCTCTTGTTTGAAGCAATCAAACCAGCCTTTGTTAGACACAAAGCTTTCTTATGAACTTTCTTTTTGCTGAATGTCTTTGAAATGGGAAAATGCTTTGACAGCTTGGTTCAATAACACATGCAAATGCTGCATTTAATTATTGATGCACATATACACTGTTAAAAATTTCTCCATTTGAGGGATTAAACTTTCGACATCTTTAATTTATATCCAAGTTGAATTCAAAGGCTGCACTTCAGTAACTTTAGTTAAAAATTTTGCCTTATCTTTCAAAATCATTGAAACAGTTAAAGCTGGCATAACTTTGAAAGATCTTTTAACAGTTATGCAATTTTTGTGTTGCATTAACATTTCTTATTTTGTTTCCAATGTTATAACCCCTATTTCCTTTTTATCATTGAGTTGAGTTTATTTATTTATTTATTTTTTGCTTTGCTATCATAATGGATAAAATTAAGAAAGAATGAAGAAATTGCACAAAACTGACTAGTGCAAACATTTCATCTTATTTTTTCAATTTGTGTGATTTTATTTCTGCTGAATTGCTGACAAACAGTCTCTGGGTGCAAAGTTAGTTCTCCAAGTTAAGAGAAATGTTATCATGAATGAAAGTTAAAATAAATGGTTATATGAAAGATGCATATAACAATACAGTAAAGCATCGATTATCTGACTCAATTGGGGACTGGGGTTGGTCGGATAACTGAAAAACCAGATAACCAAAAAGTATGAAAAAATACATTATTAGTATAATATATTAGTATATCCCATGTAATTAGTATATTAGTACAGTAGAGCGTCTTTTATCCGAATCAATTGAGGACTCGGGTTGTTCGGATAACCGATTATGTACGAAAAAATATATTAATTTATCACGTGTTGAAATTTTTCTCCGTTGCATGTCGCTTTGCGTTGAATTTTCGTCGATGTTAAGCCTAACGAAGACTCTTGTATCGTTAAAAATTATTTTTTTATTTTGTACAAACAAAATAAATATATTGAAAAATATAAAAACAATAAAAAATTATACTTCAGAAGTTAATTTAGTATCAAAAACGTAAAATATTTGAGTAGCCGAAGACATAGCCAAAGATTAAAGCGCCACAGCACTGGCGAAAATTTAAATTTGTCGACTGGAATTCCTTTGGATAAACGACACTCTACTGTATATCACTATTAACCTACTTTGCATTGAAATTTCATTGATGATAAGCCTAACAAAATTTTTTTAAAATTAATAATTGTTGCTATTGTATGGTTAAAAATTATTTTAAAATTATTTTATTGCTCACAAAGCAAACAACCACTCATAATTAGAAAATTAAACCTCGTTTAAATACTGGGCTCCCTTTCATGGTCAAGCCAGTGTTGCCAGCTAAAACACACACAAATTTGACAAAAGTAATATTAAAGTAGCCAAAACATAGCTAAATATTGTAGCGCCACATCACTAGCAGACATTTGAATTTGCCAGCTAGAACACGGTCGGTTAACCGATGTGACTGTTGATCGAGGGTCGGATAATTCATGCTTTACTGTAAATATAAAGGAAATAATATAAGAGTCAGAGACTGTGGAACTGCAGAACCTCCAAATAAAATCTCAAAGTAATGTTTTGATTTTTTATTATTATATAAATAATTAAACACTATTAAAATTAATGTTTTTATTAAAACTAGTGTAATCAGAACAATTTATAAAAGAAAAATGATTCTATTAGAATAGTTGCATGCTGCACACACTCTTGTGATGGCACTGTACAACAGTACAGTGCTATAGGAGATAGCATATCTCCTATACCTCTCATTCAGAACAAGCTTATTTGTTTGGCCACTGCATCTCATGATTCAATGAAATGCTTGAAATGGCACTGTACTATTTAGCAGTGCTGTTGTAACTAAAGTAGCTAGCCACATGCTCAGAGTCAGAGCAGAGAGAGTATTGTGACCTATAAAAATTAACATGAAAAAGAAAAATTTCAAATCTTAAATTAAAAAATATTTTATAAATGCTATATTGCTACATATATAATATAAAGGAAATCCTTATTAGTTCAAAATTTAAGAGAGAGAATAATTGTGACTTCAAATTATCCAAGATTTACTTATTTCTGTACAATATGCCAAATGCCATGTAACTGATGCATTCTGTTTTCTTAATAAATTATGGCTACTTGTACAGAATGCTATTTCATCAGTAAGTAATAATAATATAAATAAACTGCAGGTAAACAGCACATATCTAGGGAGAACATCACAAATTGTCAGATATCTTTTATTAAAAGTAAAGCAAAATTCCTCAAATTATTGACGAGACTATGTCTCATCTCTAAAATCATGCTGCTGTCAATGGCTGCACACCTTAGAGGAATGAAGGAATACGTGTCAGGAGTTGTGATTTGGCACAAAGTATTTGGTGCCCAAATCATGCACATATAAAATAAACCAGACTTGTAGGTAGTCAGGTGACCGAGAACTGGGTCAAAAGAAAATACGAAATGCTGAGACTGTTTCTACAAATAGGTGTCAGTGCGAGATTTGTGCATGTGTTGCTCGCACTCTCTGAGACATAGTCTCATCCCAAAAATGTCTTCTGTTTTACTTGTTTTAAACTTGCCCAAAAAGTAGTAAGTTGCCCAAATGTAGTAGCCTAGAGTCCTACAAATATCTCAACTCAATCTGCTACTTATAGCCCAACTTGCAATCCCGAGACCAGCCATATTTTATGAGATAAGAGAAAAAAAATAGTAGTCTATAGATAAGATGACACTCGAAAATGTATTATCATAAAAGCAAAGCCATATTGACCAGATTAGAGTTGTTCTTGGTCTATTGTTCTCTTATAGTATGGAAGTACTTCAATCTAAACAAATTAACATAGACATATCACAGTTCAGACAGAATTTTCATTTCAAATTTCGAAGTAGTCGTATTTCGAAGTAACCAAATTCCTTAGCATGTAAATCTCTATATCCACAGCTAGGACAAATAGTACAGTTATGAACTAATGGGATTTTGAATTATTCTAGTTAAAATAATTGACACCTCAGTGTTGTAGTATTACAAACATGATTTATAATTAAGACATAATTGCTAGTACTTTCGATAGCTTACAGCCACCATCACCGAATTTGTTCTATATTCAATCCATGTGCCTTGCATAATTTGAAAAATCCATTTGAAAATCAAATCTTTGAAAATTAATCGTATTTGATTTCTTTTTCGCCTGAAGATGGTGGCTGTAAGCTATTGAAAGTACTAGCGAGTACATCTTATTTATAAATCGTGTTTGTAATGCCACAACACTGAGGTGTCAATTTTATTTGATTGTTGACGTGAAGTATCTTTTTTATGATCATTATCCTAGTTTGAATTAAGGAGGATTTATTGTGTATATATGTTATTGGCCAAACCTGATTTCAGGCCAAACTAGTTTATCAAGATATACTAGTTTAGCCTACGACAGGGGTTGGCAACCTTTTGAGTCGAAAGAGCCAAAATTACAATTTACAAAATTTCAAAGTTTTTAAAGAGCCACAAAATTTTTTATCGCCAACAATAAATAGTACTCGCATAAATAAAGTTTTTTGATTAAAAAAAAACTAATCTATTTATTCATATATAAGTAGTGTTTTTCACAACAAATTAGATAATAAATACATCCGACGACGGCGTCATTCGAGAGCTTCCGACGGACTGACGACAGTGACGACGCGTGTCACGGGGGAGGGGTGCGATGAAAAGCGAGTACAAGTGGCTGAGAGATAGAATCAGTGCCTAATCCTCGTTAATCGATTCAGAATGATTTTTAAATGGTTTTTTTTTTTTTGATAAAATAAATAATATTTGCGTATGGTACTAAAGAGCCGCAGCTTCACATCCAAAGAGCCACATGTGGCTCGCGAGCCGCAGGTTGCCGACCCCTGGCCTAGGATAATCTAGTTTGGCCTAAATACTTTAGGCTTAACAAGTTTGAACTGATTTATGTACTACAAATTGGTGCTAGTGTAAAAAAAAATTTGTGTAATTCAAAATACCACCACAGTACACCCGGTGGTTAAAGTGTACCTAGGTAACCCCACTGGCGGTGCTTCGGTTAGGTTAATTACATTTTTAGTAGACGTTTCCTTTTTTTTTTCTTTTGTTCAAGAACTACCGTGAATCAATAACTAGTGACGTTAAACAATGGGCGGCCTGCTGACAGCTCCCCTCTGGGAGCACAAACAGTCTGAAGTGCCACCATTGGGGTTATCTAGGTACACTTTAACCCACCCTGTAAAAATAAATAAAACATTAAATATTTTATATGTTGCACTAAGAAACAAGTTCATTATTAATTTTAGTTTGACTTTAAAAGTTATTTTTATTATTTTGTTTGAATTTTTGAAAATATTTTCGAAAGTTAATTACCTTTAAAAGTGCATGGCTTAATAAAAAAAATACAAACTGATAAGTACTGATTAACTTATTTTTATTTTATAGTTTTCTACAACTGTTGTGTCACTTCTAATCAATACCATTTTTTATAATTAAGTAGACTATGTTTGAATAAATATTGTTTATCTAATTGATTGCCTTTTAATTTTATTTTAGCCATTAATATACTTAAATCAGGCCTGGCAAACCGCGGCCCGTCACATTAAATTGTGTGGCCGCTAAGCGATATTATATATCTATTAAATAAATGAAAATTTGCATGTGTCATTGTTATAATGCGCAAGTGCGAGTACAAACTCTTGTTATAACAATGAAATCTTATTCATTTTGTATTTGTTTTACTTTTTTAAAAGCATGTTTGCGTAAATTGTGGCCCATTGTTATGTTACGCATGATCAAAGTGGCCCGCGAAACAATTTGGGTTGGCCAGGCCTGACTTAAATAATAATTCTAAATCAATTCGGCCTAGGACAAACTAGTTAAGCCTAAATATTTAGGTCAAACTAGGTTGTCGTAGGCTAAACTAGTATATCCTGGCACGCGTAGGATAAACTAGTTTGGCCTGAAATCGGGTTTGGCCAGTAACATATATACTTATGTAAAATAGTAGCTGTTATTCAGCAGAAGCATGACCAAGGAGGGACTCTTTTGTAAATAAATTAGAGGTGGTCAAATACTATCTGTGAATATTTGAATAATCAAATACTAGAAGTAATTTAAGATTTGAGATCTCAAATATTATGTTGATAAAAAATAAATTCTAATACTAGAATACCTCCAAATATTGTGCCATATGTACAGTAGTCACAGTACAGATCCAGAAGTATTCAAAGATGGATAACTAAAAAATTTTTTGACTATTTGAATAATTATAAGTATGTTTTATTAACACCTGCAAGATGATTGTGTTATAAATGATCTAATAAACCATATTTACCATCATAAATATTTTTAAAAGTAACAGTTTGAAGTTTGAACAAATAAATTATTATTCTTTTTTGTATGTTAATGTTATCGTATTCACCACTGCCTAGAGACATTCTCTCTTCACAACCTCTGGTTTAATTTGTGACAAGAAAAGAAGCAAACTAGATCTGAATGTTTTTGAATTCTAGTTTTATTAAGTAAAGTCTGCAATAGGTGAGAATGAGAACAATTATGTTAATCTATTGTAGTTGAGATAAGAACCTATAATAATCTACCTATACTTGGTCTCAACCTACCACAATGGAGTCTATGAGCACCACCTTATTAGTGTTAATAGGCATATTCAAAATCTCAGCAACTTCTGGTTGCTGCCAGAATGCTCCTTAGCAAACTGCAAGCATTTTTTTTTGGTGCTCAATATGCCAGCAAACAAGATAGTAGCCATCATGAGGCTCATAGAACTCTGTTTGTATTGACAATTTTGAATTTAGTTCATTTTTTGATGATCAAACCCAGAATAAATTAAAATTCGGTTAGTACAATAATAGAATATTTTAATATACTAGTACATTTATGTATGACATCACATAATTTGTTTTAGTTTTTAAAGTGTAATCTTAGGATTGATTTAATTATTTAAAACTGTTACAGACATTTAAAAAATCTTCATCTCTCTTTCTTTTTTTGAAATATTCATTTTTCATTAAGCTGTTCTTGTTAAATAAGTTCAAAAATAAATTTAATGTAAAGTGGAAGTCCACATCATTTGCCATTTTTCTTGTTTTTCTTTCCCAGTATCCCTGGCAGTCAGCATTTGAGTTCTCTCGAAAATGCTAGCAGTTGCATCACTTTCAACAGCAACTCACTGGATTGATGCGGTGATTTTAAATATGCCCAATGTTGTTACCATTATATCACTGCTGACTTCCATGGAAATGTAGTGTTAATTTTTCAAGTACACATACATGATGTTCTATAGTTTTTAAAACTCATTAATTGATGAAAGAATAGAACACCATGCACACGTGGTTGAAAGATCCATTAACACACTACCTCCATGGAAACTGATGGAGTGATATAATAGCAACAATGAAAAGGTACATGCCTATACTGTACACGCCACTGCGATAGGTTGAGTTCAAGTATGAAAAAAGCTACCTTGAAACTCAAAGTCAAAATTAAAAGTTTAAGTTCTTAAAATTTAGTAAATTGTTTCAATTTTTACTTTTTGTTTAACTTTATTAACTTGTTAATATATTGAAATAAATAAAATTAATAATAAATATTAAATAAATAAATTATTAACTAAATAAATTATGTAAAGTAATTAATTAAGTTTATTAAGTATTTGGGGTATTTGAGATTGGTTAATATTTGAATTCGAGAAAAGTGATATTCGCTTATCTCTAAAATAAATAAATGAAGAAAAACTGAAGTACAGTACAGAAAAAAAAATTTAAATATGTCAAACACACTTAAATAAATGTTTATACAATGTCTAAGAGTTTATTCTTCATCCACAGAAGTATAGAGATGAATATAAGTTTGCACATTTAACTCAGATACCCCAATATTGATTCTACAGTAGAGCATTGATTATCTGAAACAATTCAGGACTGGGATTTTTTAGATAACTGATCATTTATGAAAAAATATATTAAACATAAAACTGTACTGTATATATTTTGTATCATACATCTTACAAATACATAAATTATATAAAGTAGTACATTAAAGTTGGCCTACAGTTTAGGTTGGTAGGGAGGAAAAGAGTGCTGCAGCACTACAGCACTAGTGGAAATTTGAATTTGCTGACTGGAAAACTTTCCGTTAACTGATGTTTGGTATTCAGATAATTGATGCTCTATTGTACTTACACTACTGTTACTCGGCAGTTCCTTATTAGACAGCTGCAAACCTCCACTGTTAAGAATGTTTCTATACTTTGTTTCACCTAAGAATACACCACATCAAAATGAACCTTCTTGTTGCATTCGTATTATTCCATGATGAACACACTAACTTCTCAGCTCACTTTGGCTACTTGCAGTTACACATGGAGCACTGGCAAAGTGTCAATGACCACATGAAGTCGTTTGTACCACAAAGCAGTTTACCTGTACTATAAATGATAAATACAGTACTTAATAAATTTAAATGCATTTGGGTCCTTAATTTATTAATTTAAACTTAAAATGTCAACTAGAACTTATCTATTATTAGGACTTGTGATAAATGAAGACTGTTTTCTGATTTTGTTTACTTAATTTGCAGAACCAGTTATCCCAGTATAATAAGTCCTAATAATAGATAAGTCCTAGTTGTCGTTTTAAGTTTAAATTAACAGTACTTCATAGTTGTTAACTATCAAAAGTTTTTTTTTTAAATGCAATAATTTATATTATCTGCAACAAATCTGTTTGTTAATTTTTCTGAGATTCATAATTGGTAGCCTTCAAGACTTAACATGACAGCTTTAGGATTCTGTTTTCACACAAACATATACAAAGTTTTGAAATCTATCAAATATTTTCTAATAATGTATAAAAACTTACCCATATTGAATGTTCAGAAAGTATTATCTTGCATGGATCATGAGTGGCATACACTATACCATGATAGCAAATATCACTGGTGTAATGTATGCCACCTGTACAAGAAAGGGCCATAGGCACAGGTACCATATTCATTCTACAAATGTGCTTTATTTTGTGGGTGAGTTCTGAATTTTTTGGGTGTATGTTATTAGTGTTAGGAGTAGAAATGTGTGTGATGTATGTGTTTTTGTTTTGTTTATCAATGAATGTGATATCAAGTCTGTTGTAATGGATTGTATATATTGCGTTCTAAGATTGCAAAGTGTGTTTGTAGTAGTAGTATAGTAGCTGGGTGCTTAATTTGATTGTATACAAGCTTTTTATATATTATGTTTATTTGGTTATGGCAATGTAAATAATGTATATGCTAAAACTTCAGTAAGTGATATTTTGATGATTTTGGGCATGATGTGACCTTTATTACAAATGTATTATTATTACTTGATTTGTTTAAAGCTTTATTAATTAAAAACACTACTCTTTTGATTTTTTTTTCATAGACTTTTTTTAATCTTTATTTTATCCAATATATTTAAATTAACTTTGCATTTATTATTACTGCTAAAACAGTTTTAACTTCTAGATTTGATTTTATTCCTATATTATTAGAATACTTGTTTTGCTTCTAATTTTTGTAAATTATTTACCAGAATTTGATGAGTGTCACAAAAGATGTTAACAAAAATGGAAAAGTTGAAGTATTTTCTGCTCTAGGTTTCCATCTGCACTTTGGTGAACTTCTGAACAGGAAGTGATATATCACTTTTTCTTTTCTGTTTCTAGAGTATTTTCTAGTGATATGGAAACCAGCCTTTGATCATTTAATTAAAAATTTTTTTAATGCTGTGTTTAAGGAACAGTGTTCAATAAGAATTAATGTTTCATTAATTTTATTTTTGTCTGAACATATTAATCTTTTACTCAATTAATGAATAGTTGAGTATGTGAATGCTATTAGTTTGAATTGTTTTGTGAGTAAATGGTATGTTAAATTCCTTTAAGTTTTTCTACATATTTTTATTTTTATGCAGATTTTCTTCATTATTACACACAGAAAATGGATTTTGCTAATATGCTCCCTACCTATAAGTCTTGCACTACTGATTACACTATCTTTTACAGTAAAATAGTGAAGTGTTTAGTTACAAACAACAGAATTACAAAGAAATTATTATTTTGTCACACCAGATTTTTATCAGATAAAAGTTTAAGATCACTGTCTTTTGGTGTTAATAAAGTTTTGATGAGTGAAGCACAAAGGTAAACAAAATATCTTGCATGCACTTTCAACGTGTACAGAATGTCATCTTCAGGCAAAACAAAAACAAATTTTCGAATGTTGATATAAATTTTAATTTATTCTAATTGGAGTGCATGTAACAGAGACAAATTAACTATGTTAGAAAAATCAAGTATACGTGGTATGTGTAATTCCCTTACAACACCAAAACAATGATGATAAAGTGATATACAGTATATCAGGGCCATAAGTAGAAAATTGCAAAACCAAATGTTAGAACATCAAGATGACATTTATAAAAATAAAATTTTCACAGAACTATCTAGAAGATTCTCAATCATTACTTTACACCCCTGTGGAATGAATCTTCCATTTCTCATACAGTGTGAGGACCGCAACTGTTTATTCATGTGAGAAACATTATTTATTGAAAAATTGGAGTGTAATAGGCTCACTCTAGAGCTCCAAAAATATGAGTTTCGCTATTTAATAATTTAAAAAAATTAATTCACAGCTGCCATTAATTTTCAATTATAGTTTGACCATTAATTAAATGTGTAAGTTTAATAACTATATAAATTTAACACATGAATTCTAATTAATACAAATTAATGTTAAACATTTAAAAATAAGAGGTGCACTCCAATTAGAACATGTTAACATTAATGTTAAAATTTATATCAACCTTCTAAAATTATTTTCTTTTTGCCTGAAAAAGACATTCTATACATGTAGAAAGTGCTTGCAAGATATTTTGTTTACTTTTGTGCTTTACTCATCAAAACTTTATTAATGCCAAAAGACAGTGATCTTAAACTTTTATCTAACAGAGTTACAACTGAGCTAACATCGAAAAATCATTGAATTTTCTTCTGGAATAAAGAAATGAGATAGTTGTAGTGTAGTAAGATGTAATAAGTTTTATGATAATACCATGGGTAGTTTTTTTTATAATTTTCCAAATTAAAAAAAGACACAGAGGAAACACTTGGATTAATGCTGTACAGAGGCTTTACTTTAATTTGTCCATCTTCATTAATTAATTAAAAAAGCTTACCTAAGGTTTGATGGATATTTTATTTCCAATAAAGAATGATGTCTCTGATAATGCCATCTGGAGAACAGCATAGCCGTGGCATTTCTGGTCAATACATTCTTCACTGAGCAGATAATATGTATCAGTATACTATATTTGTATCAGCTGGAGATGTGTTGGTTTGTTTTCCTATCTTTTTCTTGTTCCAAAAATGTGACTAAACCTTGTTGCTTGTTTGTATTCCTTTTTTAAAGTTGCTGGTTAATTCCAAGTTTGTGGTAAACTTGTTTTTGGTTCTATTTTTTTATTCTTTGCTAATAAAAAAGTAAGATGTGCTACATGCTTGCAACTATCAAGTAAAAGTGAATAAAAGGCATTAATCATTTTTCATAGGTCATTAAACTGCTATTAAGTTAATATGTTTATGTTGATTCTTTTATCAATTCTCTTATATCCTATATTGATGAAAGCAAATATTGCATGTACTTTTTATTTTGCAGTAAACATTAGAGATTTAAAAAATTTTTGCATTAATGTTTATTGCAAAAGAAAAAGTACATGCAAGATTTGCTGTCATCAACATAGGATGTAAGAGAACTGATAAAAGAATTAACAAACATTAACTTAATAACAGTATATTTTTTTCAGCTTAATGACCAATAGAAAATGATTAATGCTTTTTGCTTGCAACTACCAAGAAATCCTGTCCATTAAGGCTTGCAACTAATGCTTGCACGTCTTACTTTTTTTTATTAGTAAAGAAAAAATAGAACCAAGAACAAGTTTACCACAAGACTGGAATAAACAAGCAACTTTAAAAAAGGAATACAAACAAAGCTTAGCCACATCTTTGGAACAAGATAGGAAAAAAAACCAATACAAGTCTCCAGCTGATCCAAAAATATCAATAGTATACTGATAGAAAACTCTTCAGATATTATCTGCTCAATGAAAAGTGCATTGCCCAAAAATATCATGGCTATGCTGTTCTCCAGGCGGCATCATCAGAGACAGTGACATACATTATTGTTTATTGGAAATAAAAATATCCATCAAACCTTAGGAATGCTTTTATAATTAATGAAGATGGACAAATAAAAGTAAAGCCTCNTAGATGATTACCTTTCCTTTGGGCTTGCCCCTGTACAATATAAAAAAATTTAAATAAAATAAATAACTTGTAATGGAATTTGTTAGCTAGATTTAGGTACATACATTTACCAAAAGCTGTGTATTTTTGGCAATTTTGAGTAACTTTATGAAAATTGTCTGTTTATTTTAATTTTTTGTCTGCTCTAATGGATTTTCTACAAAAAAAAAAAACATTCTCAAAAGTGACAGGAAATAAAATTATTTCTTAAAACTATGTTCATTTCACCTATGTAAGTACACATGTTTGCAACTGTTTTTCAAATTTCTATTACAAGAGGTTGCTTTACTGTAGTGCCATCTGATTTAGATAGGAAGCATATTGCTTCTCTTTTATCCACACTATCCATCTCCTCGATAACATGATCTCACAGAGGTTAACATTTTCATACCTTCAGCCACATTTGCTGATTTTATTGCTTCCTTGTTCTAAAGAATGATACAGACTATTGACTTTAGAATCTTAAACATGGCCTCCAGATCTGCCACATGTGTACCATTTTCATACTTTGCAATAAGTTCCTCTTTCACCTCAATTGTCAGTACTACAGCTAGTGATGGGCTGATTAATTGGAATCAGAAAAATCAGGCATTTAAGTTATTAGTTTACTGGAAATTTACATGTTCACTGAGCATAGTATGCAATGCTCCGTACACGAGGCATTGTATATCATGGTGGATTTTTCTTTTGTGTAGTCAGAGTGATGAGAGATTGCACTTGGTCAGTACTAACTCTCCATTTTAGGGGAGATAGGGTGACATCTGGCCAGCATTGGACTGCTTGACCAGTAATCTCTATTCTGTATATATATTAAAAGCAAAATGTTCTGTCACTGCCACCCACAAATAATGTAAATTTAAAAAGTTCATTTGATTTACAATTGAAAATTTCAAAACAAGTTTTAAATAGTTTTTAAAAACATTGTTTTAATTTTTCACTTGATTTGGTTTTGGTGTAAAGGCCAAACTTTTATTGTGTTGCAATTTGAAAATATTGTAGACCTATAAATTCCCACTGTCATCCATCTGTCCATCTTTCCTCAATCTCAAGAATGGAGTTATATAGATGAAAGATGAGACTAGATATGGAAATCTTAGGTGCAGGATCCCAACCACTGTTGTAGTCCATTCAAATTATCAGTTCAACCAAACAATTGCCTTAAACAATCAGGTTATAAATCTGCTATTATTAATGATAAGATACTAAGAAATTTCGTACTAGAGGTAGACATTGCTTACTCATGAAAAGTTACTATGATTTATATGAGAAGTGAAAACAGCTGGAGTGACTGACAAGAAAAAACCTAGAGATTACTGGATCTTCAACATTATGATGTTCTGAAAGTTTAAGAAATAGAGAAATTAATAGTTCCACTTAAAAGTACAGAGGCAAAAGTAATATTTTATTGTTCATGTAATGTTCTGTTTGATATTCTGTATGAAATATATTTCTATTGGACATGGTGGCAGAGATTAGACGATAAAAGAACTGAATCATTGTTACAAAAATATTACTTGAGATATCAAGACGTTTTTGGGTGTTTACGATTCTTGCCAACAAAAAAGAAACATCAGGAAGAAATGTGTTGTAAAGCCAATAATAAGATCCTCCAAACAAAGGGCTGACGAAATTTGTGCAAACTTGATATATTTCTGCTTCTTGGTGCACCCTGCATCTTCCAGTCTGATAATGGCCACAAATTTTGCAATAAGCTCATAGAAGGCTTGCATATAACTTGGCCAGAACTTAAAATTTTATACAGGAAACCAAGGAACAGTCAGAGTCAAGGAAGCCTAGAGAGGACCAACCAAGATATAGAAAATATGCTGACAACCTGAATGCAAGATAATCAATCTACTATATGGAGTAACTAGTCTAAAATTTATTTAGTTCATGAAAAATAGAGCTTTCCACTCTGGTATAAGATCTCTTTTTGAAGCTATGTTTGGGTGTGCAGAAAAGGTGGTTTGCAAGATGCTCTGTCTGGAACATGAAATAAGGACACTTTGGTTGAAGAAGCCATATCTACATTATGTGACATTTGCTCAAGGGATTCTGAGGAACACCTAGAAAGCTACATTTCAGATGATGATGTTGAACAGAAGATCTGCAGGTTATGTTTAATGTCCAGAAAGAAAGAGAAGAGGCCAAAGAATGTTTAGAAAATTCACATTCTGAGGCATCTGTAGAAATGACAGTTTGTATCCTGCTGCCTGATGTTGACAGAGGACAAGGAGATGGCAGATTCATTCTTGCTGTTGTTATGGAAGAAACTAGTCAAGGATTTTATTGATTGGAAACAAGAAATGGGTGCCTCAATTATATTGCAGGAATCAATTTAGTGTCTGTGAACAAAAATCAATATCAATTGATGAAATACCATTGATATATCCTCCAGTCTCCTGTACCAACACTTTGGGTTAGTGCAGGTCAGGGTTTAAAAATGCTCATGTAAAAAACAGTGTGACAACAAAAATCGTGCTTGTCTAAAAAAATAATGTTCTCTGCAATTCCAAATGCTACTCAGCACACCTTGTTATAATAAATAGAAATTATTATAGTTTTACAGTATTTATTTATTATATGTAATATAATAATTTGACAAGTTTAACATGCATTTATTTTATTACTTTTGTTTCATATACTAACTAACACTGGTTAGTTAATTCATAGAATACCTAGCTATTCCATAGAAAAACTAGTTAAACTATGTAACTTTTAATTTATTTCATACTATATCTAAATTAGGCAGGTATTCTATAGAATAATGGCAATCAACACTTTAATAGTAACAAGTATTTAATATGAGGTTTTGATGATTAAGGTTTGATTCATATTTTACTTTTTTTTTTTTTAAAGCATGCCTCCAAAACAGTTTTCTTGTGTTCATTGTGATGAGAAATTAGGAAGTCGAGCCAAACTACAAGCTCATCTGAAACGACATCAGATAGAAAAACAAGATGATGAAACTATCGATACTGCTCCAGAAGTTCCTGAAAAGCAAACAAAATTCCCTTGTAACACATGTGACAGAATTCTTACTACTCCAGCTTCTTTGAAACGACATCAGAATTCATGCAATAAAATTGTGAAAATGGTATGTAATTAGTGAATTTTGTTTAAACATTTGTAATTTATCATTTTTATTCATTAATTTAATTTATATGCATTTGTTAATAATTGATATGTAAATCAATAAAATAGGCATAAAATACAGCTAACAAAATACTTCCATATTTAAGTTTACATTATTAGCTTATATACATTATTATTAAATACACTATTACATTATATTGAACTAAAATTTTTAATTATTTATTGAAAGAAGAAGAAAATTTTTTAATGAACTGAATGAGCAATAAAAAAAACAAATTTTGTGTTAATGACTTTAATAGATTCTTAATATTTATGTTTTGTTTTAAAATAATTGATAGACAAATAGTACATGCCAAAAACATTTAAAATTATTCTAAATGAATTGTTAGCTTGATATTGCAAGATTATCATTTTGATAATTTCTATTAATAATATAAATTCTGAAGATTTGTGTTATTTTGGTGTCAATGGTGATTGAAATGGCAGATATGAAGATATTATTATATGACTCCTCCAAAGTCCCCAGATAGGGAGTTATCCATGGAAATTCCCTTTTTTCAGGTAGGCGTTGTTGTCAAACTGGAAGCAGGAAGAGTAACACATTAACTTAAGTATGCTAATTTGAAAATTTTGTGGTAGCAAGTATCATTTGTTACCTTCCACATCAACCAGTCATGTAGCACATGATTGCAACTCCTTGAAACTAAAGTTTACAGTTTCAATTTACTTTTGGTAAATTCATAATAATAATTATCTTATTAATAAATTAGTATGCTAATAAATTAATTTAAAACATTATTTGTTAACATGAATATAATTTTAAAAGTTTGTTTATAATTGAATGAATTCATTATAGGAAGCAGAAGAAATAGTTACCTTGAAAATGGAATTTGAAGAGGAAGAGTTTATAAGTAATGACAACAGTCATATAGAGAAATCTGAAGATACAGAAGATAACAATTTAGCCAATCCAGATTCTCTTAGAGCTCATATGAGAGATAAGATAACAAATAGAGTTCAATCATTACTTGATGAAACCCGGTCACGACGACGTATTTCCAACAATAAATGCAAGGAGTGTGGTGTTACAATGAGAAAGCGATCCAAAGATGAACGTTGCACAAAGTGTAAAAATGCAAGTAAACAAAATAAGCAGATACTAGAAACAAATGTAAGTTTTTTTCTATAATTAAAAATTCAATGAATTATGATTATTATATATTACTTTTAAAATTTGTTAGGAGTTGGGAGAAGGAAAATGTGTAGAGTGTGATTTGACTTTCCCAGATAAAAAAGCCTTAATTGAACATAACACGTCAAATCATAGTACAGCACATCAATGTGTTGTTTGTAAAAAAACATTCAGTAGAAAATATCATTTATATCGCCATTTACAAATAACTGCTTGTTCGGGTTTACCTCCACCATCTCATAAATGTCAAGTTTGTGGAAAGATTTATACTCGTAAAGTAAGTAATGATTTTGATATAATGTTTAGATAAATAACTGAGAAAAATAAAGTAAATTATTAAATTACAAAAACTTTAAATTTTAAAAAATTTATTTGTAGTTTATAGCAGACAGTTTTATAATTTTTGAAATATATTGCTTTTAAAGAAATACCTGTTTTTACAAGAAATCTGAAATTTTAAGTACAGATATATTCACTTAATTGTATTATTAAAAATACATGAAAAATAATTTTCAATCTAATCTGACTTGTTGAGGATAAAAATTATTTAAACTTTAAAACATTGTAAAAGTAACAACTCTATCTCTACCACAATGCTTTGGATCACTTGATCCAGATAGGCACCTGTCAAAATGGGCAAAAATTTCTGAAAAGGCATACTTTATACATAGTCTTTGTATAAGTTATCTATATTAAATGACCACCTGTGTAATGAGACCGCAGACATTGATTTTAGTCTGAAACAACATACAACAACTATAGATGGAATATCTGCTGTGTCATGTAGTAGTAACATCAAATGCCTGAGAATGAAACACACACAAAGTTATAGCTTTTCAAAATCATAAACCTACTTATTTATAATTCTATAAATATATATTTATGTATGTATATATACATACTCTATGTATGTAAACTGGCATTATCTTCTGTCTGATAGTGTTACTTACATTTTTGGTGTCTGGCTGATTTGATTCTCAATATTTTTGTATTTTTGCCTCTAAAACTAATTTTTACATTCTAAGAAACTTGATTTCGTTCCTTGAGAGTAGTATCATCTTGAGAAATTTGTTTAAACTTGGTCGGCAAATTGGACTACCATCTTATATTAATATTAATTCATAAATCCAAAGAGATTTCAACTTAGTCTGTATAGTTATTAGTCAAATTCATAATTCTGGAAGAAAAGATCTGACAGATTCATGCAGTATAACTTATAATGTACTATAAGATAATGAATCAACCTGCAAGATAAGCATGTTGATTCATTCAGCATTATGATTTGAGTTTTTCTCAGAGTTGGTTTTTTCTGGAATAATCTAAATTATTAAATTAAATTTTAAAATCAATTCAATTATTAATATTAATACAAGATAGTGATTTGACTCTACCTTTATATCTAATTTTACACTGAAAGATCACTACTTTAGGAATACCTGCCTAATAATGGGTTGGTCCACCTTTCTGGATGATCATGGGTGTGGAGTCTAACAGATGCTGAACATTCTCTAGTCTTAACTGGACCCATGCCTGCTTGAGAAGTTTTATTAGTTGGTGCACATTTAACAGAGAAGTGGGTGACTACCTCACTGCACATTTCAGCATATCCCAAACATGTTCAATAGAGCTGCAATCTGAAGAATTTTGGGGAAGGAAGTGTGTGTAATTCATCGTCATGTTCCTCCAACTATTCCACAGTGCATTATTACCTTAAAATATGGCATTGTTGTAAGGAAACAACTTGGTATGGATGCAGATATGGGTGCAGATGATCACTTAGCAAGTCCATGTATCGTTCACCATTCAAGGATGACAGCCAATGGCCCTAGACCAGGGGTGGCCAACCTTTTGCATACCATGCGCCAATTTTTTCACAGACGAGTTCAGATGCGCCATATAACTCGAACAATTTTTATACAATCTTACGTTCAATGTTAGGGGTTGATAAATAGAGATAAGAATAAATCTGCTTCGCTTAGGAGAGAAAAAGGAATAACTTTATTACGCAGTTGAATTAATTAATTTATGACAGTTCATTGAAGCACCAATTTACAATAGTCAACAATAATCTCTTGTATGAGAGGGCTATTGCTTCATGATGGTGCTATTGCTGCCAGAGTCTCGTTTGGTAAAGATTACCCTGCACCACAATTATTGGCACTGAGAACAAGATCAGCTTGGAATAACTTTAATCACAATAAATGTTTTCTGCCATTTACACGCCTGTAAACTGATCGGAAATAAAGATCGCAAGACTCAAAATACGTGCGTTCACTGTAATTTACTATGTGGAGAACACTCATTTTATCTGCAAAATAGACTGTAACGAATTGTGCAACAAATGAACTTGCCATGACAGACTATAAAAAATTTAATTTTTTATATAATATTCTTAATCGCAAAAAAGCCAAATCTGGCAATTTTGCTCAGAACTAACTGAAGCGCCACTTGTAATCGTCCAATGCGCCACATTTGGCGCATGCGCCACGTTTTGGCCACCCCTGCCCTAGACCTTGCCAAGAGAATGCTCCCCAGATCATGATACTGCCATTACCAGCTTATGGAATCTCAAATGTGCAACAAGGAATGCAGCTTCATGATACTTATGCTAGGTTCAGACCTGGACCATCAGCATTGTTTAACATGAAACAAGATTTGTCCCTCCAGACAACCTTATTCCACATATCCAACTTCCAATAATGTGTTTTCCTCACCCATATGAGGTGTTGTTTGTGGTGACATGTGATCAACAGAAGCACCATGCACGTTAATGGCTATAACATTCCAGTAGACACAACATATATGACATGGTCATTGTCAAAACATGTCCACTATAGTTCTGGCAGGCAAATTGTTTCACTGTGTCATGTCTTTGTTTGGATACCAGTTTTAACTAGGGTTTCTCATTTCTCGGGAAATTTGCCTTTAGCAGGATTACGGGAAAAATAATTTCTTTTCCCCGAAATTCCGGGATGAGATAGTAAAATAGAATTTCATATGAATAAAAAATATCATACAGGAATATCATAAATTTGAATAATTTAATTTATTTTCTAGTAAGTAACTAAAAGTGTAGGGCCAATCTCACCCATACCGACGCATTAGGCTCAATTAATTTATGTTCTCCTACATTATAAGATGAAAGTAAAATAAAACATTTCATTGGGAGTTTTAATGAACATAATAATGATTATGAAAAAAATACTATTTTATTTCTAAAGATGAAATAAAAAATATACTTATTCCATAAATTTAATGAGAAAAAAGACAATTATTTTGAATTGAACAAAAAATATAACTTCTCAAAAAAAAAATTATTTTCAGTTGAACATAAAAAATACTACTAAAAAATTTATGAAAACAAAAATCTCTCTCTCAAAAAAAAAACTTATAAATTTTCATAATAAGATTTCAAAAAACAAAAATGATCAATACTTTGATCACTTAATCTAGTTCTCAATTTGGTCACAAAAAGACCTGCAGCTGAAAACGCCAATGGTTTGACTTTATAAATTATATTAAAATAAATTATTGTAAAATACGAGTAATTGACTAATAGAGAAATTTCAAATAATCACACTTACAGTTACAAACAATAGGATATAAATGGGAATGTAAGCTTTAACAAATTCCTTAACTTATAAATGCGAATTCGAAACTAAAGTGCGATGAGTGATATTTACTTTCAGCGAACGCTCCTCTGTTCAATGATGCGCAAACACAATACATAGATATTACATGAACTAACAAGTAGAGACTTGTAAAACGTAGGTACAGTAATAATATGCAGCATGAAACCTCAAAATTTCTCTTTTAGGTGAGTCTTTAAGATGCAACTTTTCATGTAATAAATGATAGAAAGAAAACATGACATGATAAATTATTATTGAAATGGAGATTTCCCAGGAAAATAAAATTTCCCGGGATTTTTCTTGTAGGGAATAAACGGTGGGAATCTCAGGAAAGAATCCCTAGTCTTAACAAACATTACTTACCTCTGGAATCAATCGCATTTGGCTAGCTGCTGTATGATCTTCTGGTGGATGCTCGTGCAAGATACATCCACTGCAGTTCACCCTGGACACTGGTACAAGAACAACCAAGTGCATGACTGTAGCTGTTTTAGAAATACTGGACCCCAACAATCTGTCCTTGCTCAAAGTTGTTCAAGTTGGCTCATCTGTTGCCTTCTACTATGTAAATGACAGGTCAACATATCATGACTGCAGTGAATTATGATGTGACAATTACAGGACATCCTTTTACCACTTCAGACATGGTGTTCCTAATGCAGTGATTATTCAGTGTATAGTTTCTTTAATTGGATCTAACATCTTAGAGCATACTTTGATGTTTTCATACTTTAACTATTTTTAATACATCTATTTTAATTAATTAGAAAAATATTGTTTCAGATAATTTTTATATTTTCATATAAAGTATAGAAATTAGTATTTGATTAATATTCTATTTTATGTAATTAATGTTGATGCAACTCTGTATAATTCGCATCCTTAAAGATTATCATATTGAAAGTACACAAGGATTTTTAAAATATGAATGTAGTGTATGTTTTTATTTAATTTTGTAATGGTAAAAAGGTCTAGTTTATATTATCATTTTGTAAATAAATTATTATGCTATGATAAGATTGTATGCCTTATTTATTTTGTCTGCTATAAGTCTTGAAACAATAATTTTTCTTGTAGGACAATTTACGGGAACATTTACGTGCTCATGCTGGAGAAGTTGCCCGACGTAAGAAATATAAATGTGAATATTGTGACAAACAATTTCATGGAACATCTCTTCTTAAAATCCATATTCGTACACATACAGGAGAGAGACCATTTTCTTGTGAATTTTGTTCAAAGACATTTCCTTCAGGTGGTGGCTTGGCTAAACATAGACGAATCCATACAGGTGAAAAGCCGTATGTTTGTACTGAATGTGGATGCAAGTAAGTAAAGTTTTAATAAGTCTCACTGATTTATGGTTATCAATGTGTATTAATTAAAAAATATTTTTTTATTTCTTAACATGTATAAACATGTGCAAATTATTCATGCGTATCAAAATAAGTAATTTCTATAATATTTTAAAAATTTAAAGTTTCTTTAAGAAAACTTTTATAAAATTTCAATCATTAGTAATCTGCAATTAAATATAGAATTTGACATATTATTATTATCATCATAATTCTACAAAATAATAGCTACAAAACAGTTTTATCATTTTATCAAATCTATGAAATTTCAGTTTACTTAATATGTAAATTATTCAGTATTGATTTAAAGATAAAAAGGATTATTATACATTCTTCAACCTGACATTTTCATATATTATTTATCTGAAAGTTGCAGATTTAGAATAAACTAAACGTTATATTTGTTATACTTTAATTTTTAAATCTGTCTAATCAAATGGCTTTTGTTTTATTTAAACTGTTACTCTTTATCCTTTGTTTAATGCAAAAGGGGAAAAATGATTTTGTTAAAATTTAATCGTAACATGATTAACCTGTCCTATGTTGATCCCGAAAATATTTGTGTTGACCTCATTGACCTGCGTGGGCGATCCCGAATATTTCCGTGTTTACATCGGAACGTTTTTGATACTAGATGTTGCTTCATGTCACAATTTTTATATTAAAACGAACTTTTAAAATAAAATTTTTTTCGTTTTTATATTATTCAATATATATATTTTGTTTGTGAAACATAAAAAAATAACTTTTTACGATACACGCGATATTATTTTAAAAAAAATTTAGGCTTAACATCGATGAAAATTCAACATGGCGTCACAGGCAACAAATAAAAATTTCAACATCGAATAGGTTAAACTCAAAATCATAATCATCCAGTAACATATTACTGGATGATTATGATGCTTTTTACTAATTTCATTTAAAATATTGTTTTATAGGATAAATATTTCTTGTACGCAGTTTCTTCAACATTTTCAAAAATCCTGTTATTGTCAGTGCTATAAAGAAACTATGTATAATAATATGGATATGTTAATATATATAAGCATATTAATGTTATTAGTAGATTGAATCTATTTTGTGTTAAAAATAAAAATACCTATAGGTATCTCTTGATTAGTGCAGTTAATTAATCCCTTGATTTTACCATGTATATCAAAATTGCATTAATCAAAATATGGTATCTACATTAAGTAAAGACAGCTGGTAAAGCTGTGCAAATTAAAACTTCTATCATATATATCAAGGGATTGCTGCAATTAATTTTACATGTTAATCAAATTTCACATTAAGCAAGGAATACCTGTACTGTAAAACATGAAGTTATTTCTTAAACAACGTACAATAGTCTGCATGGCAAGTAATATATGATAAAATATTTTTCACATAGTAAAACACTAATACTAATACATTTTGGTATATCTTAAGCAGTTACAACTTTTGTTGTTCATGTTTATTTCAATACAGAGGATAAGTTAATTCTGACTCAAATATAAAACTCAAACTTTTCTTTAAAACATTTTTAGATTATGCAGTTTTTGCAGGCAATAATAGAGATAAAAATGAAAACATTACATGTTCTCAGAGCACAGTGATCAGAATAATTAGGAATAAGACAAAAAAGTGACAGACAATATCAGAAAATGTTTCTAAGCTTGTTTTTCCAGGAGTCTACAAGGTGCATAGCATTCATAATCCAGAAAGTTTAGTTGTTGATAGACAAAGAAAATCTTTTATGCCAACAATCCATTGCAAAGCAACTGGGAATCTTTCAGCCGGTGATTCATACAATAAAATCATAAGGATTTGCAAGCAATGGTTTTCAAAAGCCTGGCGCATATAAATTTACCCCAATTCACAAAAATGACAAGAAGGTAAAAGTTCTGGCTTAGTAAACACTAGTATTGTGTTGTATTCCAAAGACACATGGCAAGTTTTTCCATCAAATATCTTTATTAGTTTAGTTGTACTCGTTTTGGGCTTTGCCCCTCTTCAGTGAACTTTTGGTTACACTTTGAGTTGACTGAAGAGGGGGCAAAGCCTGAAACGAGTACAAAACAATGTACTGTATCAACTCAACTAATAAAGATATTTGATGGAAAAACTTGCCATGTGTCTTTGGAATACAACACAATACTAATGTTCACTAGGCCAGAATTACAGAACAGGACATGGTTTCAAAAAAACAAATCAAAAGGTAAAAGTTGTAAGAGCATCATCTTGCTAGAGATAGATATGAATTTGGCAACAATTCTTGATAAAAGCATACATCTTATTTGCACAACTGCAATGGTGTTAGAAGAATGTTGTGTGTTCAAGCTGACCAGCAAATCCCAAAAGAATGGCTTTCAAAATGCCACAAAAGTTGATTGTCCTGTTGGACTTAGTTGTAGGGGGAATGACTGGAAGAGGACCAATACTGCTAGTCAAGATGGTAAAAAAAAATGTAAAGATGAATGTAGAATACTATGTTGATGTGTTGAAGCCATATTTGAATAAGGAATGTCTCACCTTTATTCAGGAGAGGAGGCAAAAGTTACTCTTCACTTTGATAAAGCAACAAGCCATGTTGCAAACTTTATGACTGCTTATCTCCAAGAGTTGAAAGCAGAGAGGGATATACTTTTGTTTCTGAAAGTGACATTCCAGTCAAGAATTTTGACATAAATTTAATAGACTGGCTACCTTAAACAGATTATTTCTTTGTAAAGTAAAACATCAACATTACAGGGTCTTTGGAAATTTTTACGGGATGAGTGGTCAAAAGTTACTCTGGAAATGTGCCTAAGTGTTCAACTGTTAGAAAAGAGATGCAAGGATGTTAGTGAAAGAAATGGAGATTGTATTGAGCAGATCAAAGGAATTCACTATAGATTATTGTGCCAAATAATTGTATAAATAAACTGAGTCAGAATTAACACACACACTAATTATATAAAGATATAATTGCAAGTATTTTTAATAATAATTGAATTGTCTTCATCAGACTATTACAACATAAAAATGTAATAAGAATATTAGAACATAATGATTTGGAAACGTTATAACTTTTAAATTTATTTATTTATACAGAATATGCTAAGGTAAAATTCTTTCTGTTTCATTAAGGTATGAATTGTATTCAATTGTATGAATTAATTTACATTTCATACATTATTTTGAAGTTTATTTAATTTAGATTTGCCCTGTTACATCTATTTTACTATTTAATTTAATTTAGAAATAATTAAAACAAATTGTGCACATGCTCCATCAGTCTTGTGTTTAGCACTCATTCCACTAGGATCTTAGTGTCGCTTGTGATCACATATTTTTCTAAACTTGTGTTCACATGTATTACTTTTAAACATCAACAGCCATAGCCTGTTATATAATAATTAAAACAAAAATCACATTCAATGAAATGTTTACTTGTGTATAAATTTCTGCATGCAAATTATCTGTGAAGATATTTATACAAAAAAATATTGTTTATTTAGAGATTTTATCTAGTTAAATTTATTTACTTTATTTTTTTATTTTAATATAATTTAAAAACAAGTTTTTTACTGTAAATATTTTGCTGGGTACAACTAGTACATTTAGAATAATAATTTAAAGAATTTTAAATTCTTATTTAAATGTACAATAATGTACAAATTTTTGATTTTATACTATATTATTGATCTATTAAGTTTATTTTTCATGACATTATAAATTTGTACCTTTTGAAATGTCTTCAAAAACTTATGATCTGATTTAAAATAAAGACAAATTTAAGCTACTTGCATGTAAAATTTATTTAAGAGTAAAAAGCTGTTTAACCAGGAAAATTGAAAAAATTTCTATATTGAAAATGTTGTAAGCATTGTTAACATAGGTATGTTTACCTGTAGATTGGTATTGTTCAGGAAGCGTTTGATACACAGTATAGTGAACATCCATATAATGCAATAAAAAATTGCAACTAGTATACATACAAAATTCTAATTTTGTCATCTAGAGATATATATTTTCTTCAACTTCTAGGTCTAGGTTTAAACTTGCATAAAATCATCTGATAATGTATGTCTCCATAATACCATTTTTTTAAAAATGCAGAATGTAACCCCACATTGAGTGGGGCTTTGCTGTACAATGGAACCCTGTGTAATGCACTGTTCAAGTAACATTATTTCTCCTAAGAAAACGTGTAACATTAAGTCCTCATGTTATATAAATTTTTACATGACTGCATATAACTGGTAATGCATTCCTTGTGTACAGAGCATTTTTATTCTTAGTATTTTGTTTTAACTTAGTGAAGGGGTAAGAATTTTCAGTTAGAGTTTGGAGTGTTTTATACTTCCAAGGAGATGGGCAGTTTGGGTCTTCAACTGAAAGACCCAAACAAAACTTGATGAGCATGTAGCCCTAAACACAAACAACTCCTTGTCCAAATAATAGGACTTACTTCTCAAGCACTTTCAAAAAATGGGCTTTTGAAAATTGAGTGTTTAGCTTATAAATCTTTGGAAGCTTTGCTTTGCCTTGTAATTGCAATAGCCAACTGCACAAGATGCTAGGTATAGAAACTGCACCTTTGCACTTTTATTTTATTTTTTTAATGTGTAGCAAAATTATTTTATTGCATTTGCATTTCACTGCAAATTTTTATTTTTTACTGCATTAATTTTTTTCATACCTGAAAGTTAAGAAAACTTGTTAAAACATCAAATATCTTAGAAAATTTTAATATGAAACTTGTGTTATTTTTTGATACTTTATAAAAATAATTATTTTTCATTATAAACAGTGTGTTTAGTTATTACTTTTAATTTACATTACAAATTTAATTCACAGAAGTATCACACAAGTGTCTTCTTAATCTAACATCCTTTTAAACACCTTGGGAACAAACAGTCCTTATGGTGGAGTCAACCTTTCTTTTTAGGCTAATTTCTCCACCTCACTTCATCCTGGCATTTTAAATAAAAATAACAACAAAAAAATTAATTAAAATTGTTTATTCAACTATATATCAACCACTGTCATAATATTTATAATACAGTGGAACCTCGCATAACAAGCAAAATAAATTGTAAAAAATTGCCTTGCTTAACGAGCAATGTTTCGCATAACGAGTGAGGAGGAGAGGGAAAGTCCCAAATTGTGCACATGCTCCATCAGTCTGTGTTTAGCACTCATTCCACTAGCATCTTAGTATTGCTTGTGATCACACATTTTTCCAAACTTGTGTTCACACATATTACATATAAACATCAACAGCCATAGCCCGTTATATAATAAACATGCCAAACGATATGCCAAATTCTTGGGTAATGTAAAGGCTATAATTAAATATTAGAAATTAATTAATTTGACTAGAGGTAGGCAGTTATGCTGCCATCTTGTATAATTAATTTCTAATATTTAATTATAGCCTTTACATAGCCCAAGAATTTAGCATATCATTTGGAGTATTTATCAAACATATTATCTGTGATTCCCCCTGCGATTGAATTCTCATTCCAGATTGGTTCATTCTGCACCAGAAGAAAAGATGATGATGATTCATGCTCCTTAACAATGCACATTGTACAATTTTCTTTGAATAAACATTATACATAAAATATTTGAGTGTTTCTTTTTCCGGTATGGAATGCATTATCATATTTTACATTAATTTCTATGGGAAAAATTGTTTTGCTTAACGAGTGTTTTGCATTACGAGTACAATTCTGGAACAAATTATGCTCATTAAGTGACATTCCACTGTATAAAGATATAATTAGTATGTATCAAAGATATTCAGTATTAATTTAGGAAAGGTTCATTGAAACTGTTAAATCAAAATTATATGATTTTTTAAAATGGTTCAAATTTTGACTTATTTAAATATACCTTAATGTAAAACTATGTATTTATTATTTTAAAGTTTTTATTTCTTTCTATTAGATTTACGTTGAAAGGAACATTGAATCGTCACATGAGAATTCATACTGGAGTCAGACCTCATAAATGTGAATTTTGTGGTAAGCAGTTCATTCAAGCAGGAGGATTAAAAGCTCATCTTTTCTATCATACTGGACAGAATGGTTTTCGTTGTGAACAGTGTGGTAAAACTTTTAATCGTAAAGCCAGGTTGCAAATGCATATGAATTACGTCCATAATAAGATTAAACCATTTGAATGTCAAGAATGTGGCAAATGCTTTACAAGAAAAGAAGATCTTGCTCGTCACTATGTTCTGCACACAGGTGAAAAACCATTCCAGTGCCCAACCTGTTCAAAATGTTTTGCAATTAAACCATCTCTAAAATTGCATCTTTTAACTCACACTAAAGAAGAGCCAAGGTCTTGTCACGAATGTGGCCGTGCATTTATTCGAAAAGACTGTCTATTACGTCACATGAGAAAACGTCACAGGGATCTTCTGGATAAAATATTAATAAGCGAGAAAGACAAGAAGTTTACATATCAAAGTACATCGGGCATGCCGTTATCGAGGACATTAAATGAGCAGAGTCTTTGTGAAAGCATACGGGAGTTGCTAAGTCTTTTGGTAGATGAGCCAACATTGAAAGGATTTGGATGGCCAGACAAACCAGTAGATGAAGTACTAGAATCTGTTATTCGAAGATGTGGTCATACACCAGTTACTCAAGAGAATTATTCTTATTTGGATCGCTTAAGAGAAAACTCAAAATTGTTATTCACCGTCGTAATTGATGATAATGCTGTAAAAACATTATTAAATAATCAAACTGTTGATGAAGTTATTCTTCATGTCTTGCGATTAGCTCGATCATAAATGTTTTAAGAACAAAACATCAGCTTTCAGTTTATTATATTGATAATGTTCTAACATATTATCGTTTTTACTAGACAACTATATCCATTCCATTTATATTATCATGCAATATAATATTTTCCAACAGATTTCTATTACTTTTGCATAATAAACTTCAAATAAGGTTTATATATTATATATAAAATATTTTTAGCTAAGATATTCTTGCTCAAGTAATTGATTTGTAGTTTCCAGAAAAATTTTTATTCCAAATAATTGAAGCAATAATTAATTTTGAATCTCTAAAAGTTCCCATTTTTATTATATTTAAACAGTATGATAGGCCACAATAAATAGGCTAAATTTTAAGAAACTGTGTTATGTTCACATGGAATTAATTATAAATGTTTTAAAGTACAATATAAGATTGTCTTCCGATTCATAAAGAAAATTTTTGGCCCGGTAAAAAGTTAAATCTTGTTCACTGGTTGTTATTTCCTTTAATTTTAATTTTGTGAGTATTGTAAGAATTTTATATGGCTATTTAGAAGAATGTATGCATTACACAAGTATTACTTTTTTTTTTTTTTTTTCCATTTTGTATATTTCAATATTTATGTGTGTACATTAAAAATTAAGGCATCTATCAAATAACATAAATATTCAGTTATCATTTTTTTTCCAATGGGCTATGCTTTCCAAAATATAGCCTCGCATATTGTAGATAATAATAATAATAATGTATTTTCTTAACAAAATAACTGACATGTTCCTACTAAGCACAAATTTTTGACAGATTTTGAATATATCAATATTTGAAAATAGTATTTACTGCATATATATTATTGTATTTTTAATGATATACAATGTTGGAAATTAATTCAGATGTGCCTTATGAATAATTGCTGTTTTAATGGTTTAAATGCAATAATGTTAAATAAAATTTTGCACAACAATTTTATAGAACTTCTATTGAAAGTGCCTTATGATGATTGAATATATATAATGGCAATTTGTTATATCAAATTTATATATAAATTTTGACATTTATACAATAATAATATACTGTTTGTGTATTTATACGAGTTTGTCTTGCATGGATTGTGTGCCGGTCTGACAAATTTGATGAAATTATGTCAATTTATAAAAAAAATTATATGAATTTGTAAAAATCCTGTAATTGGTTCTGCAATTTTCAATTGTGAATGCTGCTACTGTAAAATATACTCACAGTTAAAGATAGATTTTTATTAAATTGTTAATGTACTTCAGAAATTAAAACCAGAATTTATATTGTTGTCTATTCTTATTTGGGATATAATTACTAATGGTGGTGATAAATTTTGATAATTTTTAACAATGCAATATTGTTGATAATTGACATTGTAGAAATTAAAAAAAAAATAGCATTCCTTTGCTTTTATGTCTTGAAAGTTTCAACTCTGCAATCCAGACAAGGCTATCTTGTACATGAATGTTATCATCATTGCCATAAATTTTATACCATCATTTTATGCTATTTGATATTAAAAAAGTTTATTGTAAGGTGTGCCTTTTATTAAATATTAATACTGGAATAGCTGAAATAATTAATAAATTGTATTTTTGTGTGAAAAGGTCACATTGTTTTATTTCAGTAGAAACATTTCATTAGTTTTGTAAGGTTCACAACTTTGAAATCTGTGCATGCATCATTTGTTTTAATTTGATATATCTAATATTTTATGGAAATTCTGTCCAAACTTATTGATCAGGTATAAATAATTTTGATATCTATTGATTTGTAACTGAAATACTTTATGTATACTGCCAGATTATTTCTGCTGTTACATGTGAAATACCTATGATGATGATTTTATTACATTTCTATGTATTTCAAAAATATGAAATAAAATTTTATAAGCTAATTTCTCCATTATTTAACATCATGAAAATATTTAAAATGAAAGGTCTTGTCATGTGTGATGGTTATTATAATCCTACTTTAATGTGACAAAAGTGATTATTACACCAGTGTTCAATAAAATTTTGCCGATTTTAATTATTTTTCATAACATTAAATATAAGCTGTTTCTCAAACATATATTCAAATTTTATTGTTTTTAAAAAATATTTTTAATACTTAAATAGTATAAAAAGAGATAATATGCAATATTTAAAATGTGTAGTTTTACTTTCCCAGCTGGTATGTATACATGAGGGAAGGTATGGGAATCGCGTCAAATTTAACCCTCGGCGAGTTTTTTGCAAAGCAACACATTTTGACACCTGAATCCAAAAACGCAAATTCCATGGATATGTTTGATGCTATTAATGGTGGTTAATTAAAGGTCGAGGAGATCGCGTGCATCTCCAGTAGAGTCAGACTTAAGTAAAATCATTAACATTTATACTTTTGTTTTATAAAACTCATCCCTACCCTCAAAAAATTAGTATAAAATGGTAAAAAGCTTTTATAACAATTTTTTAATGATAAAATTGTGTGTGGTGTCGTCTTATTTTTTGCTTAAAAGTTTTTTTTGATAACTCATAACAGTCGGGAAAGTTACGCAACTCTCGTTACTAGATTTTTTAAAATAAACGTTAGCAGAATAGTAAAATTAATTTTACTTTCCCGGTTGTTATGACGCAAGAATTGTGATCAAATTTTTACTTGTTACTTTCCTAGCTGTTTTAGCGTAACATGGATCATAGTCCCGACTTTTATAATATTGTAATCGTCATATTTGACCTTAGGGTTTTTGGAATCGTGATGTTTTGACACTACTGAAACAAGATAAGTCAAAAAATACTGTGCGTGTTTTATTGTTTAATAACTCAGGATGAGATAAAAATTAAAACAAAATTTTGCACCATAACTTGAATACTACCCCTGAAAAAAGTATGGAATATTTTGTACACTCATAAAAATAGCGAACCAAGGAGGAGGAATCGGAATTGAACGAAATTGTAATGTACGTGTGTGAGTAACGGTGATGTAAGTAATTACAAAATGAAAGCAAAAGGATCGTTGCAGGAAAAAACTACAAATGAAAAGGTTTTAGTACCCTGTTGGGCCGCCTCTATCGTGAATACACGATGCCTTACGGGCGGGCATGGAGGCATACAAGTGTCGTATGGTGTCCTTCGGCATCTCAGTCCACGGTTGCTGCAAGAGGTTTTCTAGTTCGGCCAAACTCCTAGGCTGTCCAACTTGGCATCCCAGGTGATATCAGATATGTTTGATCAGTGACAAATCGGGACCGGGCAGGCCAGGGAAATGTGGCTGAGACAGTCCTGTGACACTCTTGTGTTTGGTAGAACATTGTCCTGTTGGAAAATGGCTCGAGAGCCCTGCCATGAGAGGCAACGCGTGGCTGCAGGATATTACTAACATCACTGGGCTGTCGTATGTGATGGCACGTCAGATTATATCAGCTGAGGGGAGGTGTGCCTCTCAAAAGCGTGGGCAGGATTGAGGCTTTCACCACAGAGCCTACAGACACGAACACTGACGTCATCAGTGACGAAACTGAATCTGGATTCATCACTGTAGATGACCCAGTCTCATTCTGTTGCGGTCCAATCCCGTCGGGAGCGACACAACTACAAACGGAGGCGACAGTGAATGGTGCCCAATGGCTGCCGCGATACCAAATGTGTTGCTCACGAAATGTACGGATAGACATAGAGGCCTGTAATGCTGGGCCACCTGTGCCTGGATGGCGGACAAATAATACAGTTGGCTGTGTGCGTGCTTGTCGGTGGACCAACGCTCCTCTCAGGCTAATGATCTGCCGAGGGCGCCGTGTGTGCGAGCTTTCTCTTATCCGCTGATCTCCAACACTTACAGTTTTGTCAGAACAAACTATTCGGCGATATGACCCTCCAGCTTCTATTAACCCGATGATCCTTCCGCTCTCAAACTTGATTAGTTGTTCATATGGTCTTCAATTGTCACATAAAGGCATCTCTTATGATACAGCGTCCCTCTGCAACAGGTAAATTAAGATCAGGATGCCTTTTCTCTCTTTTTTTATAGGTCAAAGGGGACACAGTTTAACGCATTCTGCTAGTATTATGCAAAAACAGAGGAAACTATGCAATCGGTGGCACTCGTTTGGATAACGTCCTTATACAGAGATCCATCATTTGGTACAATCTTGGAGACATCATTTAGAGCAGTGGATCTTTCCTGGCTGATGACCACAAGTGAACTTTGTGGCATTCCGACGGACTGCATTTATTTTGTTGTTTATTTTCAGGCTTTAAGCCTGTTGAGTCTCAACCATACTCCATAAACGCCAGCAGACTAGGTACGAAAATAATTTATTGCCATCTAGTTCCACGTTTTTAAAATTTTTCAGAACAAGCACTTAAACTTTTAAGCTTTTATGTAGGTGAAAGTAATTACGAAGTTTTAGCGAAATTTGCATCATATACGTGTTTTCTCATTACAAAGATATATTACACCATAAATTTTAAATTCGTCAATAAGTTGGTCAGCCATTTATTCCTTGATTGTTCATTGGAGTTAGAACAAATTTCATTGTAAATAAGTTGTGTAGATGTACGAGACAGATTCAATAAATAAGACTAGTAGCACTGCTAGAGAGCATACAAGGTTCAGACTAATAATATTGAAAGAATATAAGTAATGCTGTTTTGTAGTCGTTTCTGTCAGATGGCATTTGCGTTCACTTCGGTCTTTACAAAATGGCGTCGCTCACATCAAACTGCGCTAGAATCGAGCTGCTGTTTCATTTCTGACAGGCATTACACTTACAAGTTTGTGAGATTTATCGCATGATGTACGCGCACAATATGGAGAGTCACGCATGACTTTTTTGCAGAAACATTACAAGTTCAAGAAAGGCCGCGCATCAATGATGAGCTGCGTAGACTTTTGAACTGAAGCTTTTTGTAGTGAAATGCACGTCTCTCCATATTGTGCATACACTCTAAGATGGATCTCACTATTCGAATACTTTCGACTAGTGATGATAACAGTTTTTATTCAAAATGCGGATCAGAAACATTGAGTTGTTTATTTCTGACAGTTTTACAAAACTTTGACAGCGTTGAAGAATACTCAGAACAGTAATTATCAGTTCAGAAGGACTTCCAACATTGCTTATTAACTTTAGAAAAAAAAAATTTGAACAAATTTTCTGCTATCGACTTTTGGCTTTAAACTTTTTGACTTGCTTATTTTTGCATCTGACAAATTTCTCTGTACCGCTTCACGTCTGGTTATCATTGATTTTACAGATCTTAAGTACTGTAGGAAAGGTCTTCTCCATTGACAATTTGTAGATAATAATAGGACAGTCTGTGTAAACAATGCGGAGTAAGGAATTTTGAGTTATATATTCGTAAAAATCTCCTTTCATTTCGACTACTCAGTATTTTTTGTTTTTCTTTCTTTCGCTCGAGCATGTAGCCTATGTGGGTGTCACAACGCCAAATGGACTGTGTAGCTCCACATTTTTAAAAACTGAATAGAATCTGCCTCTTGTATCGCACTAAGGCCAGACTCTTGAAACTTTTGTCCTAATGTTTTCACGTTACGAGAATCGTTTCTACACAAAATTCATATATAGCAGTGGATATAAAAGCATTTCGATTCTGAGGGATGGGCCACAAAATCATTTCTTCGACAGCCGGCCTAGCATGCGCTTCTCAACGATAATTGCAAATTTTCTCATGTTACATCATGAAATAGACTTCCTTTTTTTCATAATTAACATACAGTAATTCTGTACCGAAGGATATTATCAATACCGTAACTAGGCAGATGCAACAGTGCACAGGCACAAGGACTAAGACAAAGAGGTGGGCATAAAAAGGCATAAAAAGCTATTTAGGGAGAATTCGTTTCAGATTTTAGGAGGAATTCTGTTAGTCTTACGCGAATTTTCAGGTCTGTTCAGAGGATTTTTACAACAGAAGGTTGGCAATCGTAGTGAGATACGACATACAGATGTAGGAGAAGTGAGATTTGAAGAAGAATGTATTTAAAATTTAAAATTATGTATAAAACGTAGCTAATACAAGAACAAAAAGTCCTGATAATCTTTCGAATAAATCAGTTCAATCCATTCTCAATATGGCCGTCAAATTTAACTCGACTATTATAAGCGCTATTATAATATAAATCAAATAAAATACTTTTCAGTGGCTCTGAAATATTTATATATCAGAAACATCTGTTTTTCGCCTTGTACAAATATTATATTTTTGAAATAATGAATTAAATTCATGTACTGTATTTAATTTTGTGTATGAGTGAAAAGAAAAAGAAGGTGTCGCTTCAATCGAAAACGAATAACTCAACATGGCGGGAGGCAAGCCACAAGCCATTGACATTACCACATTAGGACTACCACAATTAACCCAATTGAAACAACAATTAGATCAGGTAATGTGATGTAGAAACAGAATCTTAATAAAAAGCGTTATTATAACCATTTCGACAAATAAGTATACGTTTGGTAATTGATCTGTTACGTTAATGATGTATCCACGAGGTTTCAAGCTAGTGATGGACAAAATACTTATTTGTAAATAACAGTAACAGGTTGAAACTTCTGATATGATAACTAATCAAGTTTTTCAACTCGGGAGGAAACTGAATTTAGAAATTGATAATGAATCGTAAAACACCTGATGATGAGAAATGTTTATTAAACAAACATTAACGTTTTCGACTTAATACGATTAGTTAAACTAACAAGTAAATAATAAAATAAAACAAAATATACTAAATGAACTAATACAATAACAATGTAAATAATATAATAAAACAAAAATTAAGGTTAAAGTATACTTAAGTAACCCCAATGGTAGCACTTCGGTTAGGTTAGGTTAGATATTTGAACTCAGGAGTCTGAGACGAGTTCAATGGTACCCTACTGGAGACCAAAAATAAGAAAGTTTTCATACTTTTTTCCAGCGATTGCGCAATGATCGGGAGTTACTCTCTCCACTAAGCCTATTGCGTATTTAATTTAACAGGCAGTCCAGCAAGTCTGCCATATATACCTTCAACAGAGGCAGATGTTGATCCACGAGTACACTGTTTGTCTGCAGTTGGAGTTAAGTCCTTTTCGCACACCCCTGCACTCCTCAACCTCGGGGCATACAGCCCCTCAGCCACTGACACACTCGCAGTCAGCTAATACTACGCGCCATTTTCGCAGCTTGTTTAACAAACCTAACTTATCCCTCTGGGAGATAATAACTCCGGTCCAAAAGTAGGGTACCATTGAATTTGTCTTGATCCCGAGTTCAAATACCTAACCGAATCACCACCATTGGGGTTACCTAGGTATACTTTCACCAAAAATGAAATAAATACACAAAAAATGCCTCTAAGTATAAGGGCAGGTGCAGGCTATGAATTTTTATGTTTTAGTTTTTCTTTTATGGAGAATTTTCATGTTAATACAACCAACCTTTACTTTACTTTTATAGATTTCAATTTTTTCTTCATGCATTGCTAATGATGAGGAATGCATAGGCCTGAGGATAATTGCTTCATTCTATTTAATCACAGAGTCCTTGTGCCATACAGGATAATACTGTGTTGCAGTGCTCTTTAAGTCTGATAGCTAAATTCCTTCTTGTGACCCCAATATACAAGGTCTGTTCAAAAAGTATCGGACCTTTGGTCGGCAAAAATAAATTTATTGACTTTGAGGTACAAAACCCTAATCCCCTTCAAAGTATTCTCCTTGGTAATGTATATACTTCTCCCAGCGTTCCTGCCATTGCTGGAAACACTGCTGGAACGCATTTTTTGGAATGGCCATCAGCCGGTCCGTCGCATTCCGCACGATGTCTTCTCTCGACTAAATTCGGGTTTCTTTTAGCGGTATTTTCAGCTTGGGAAATAGCCAAAGGTCCCACGGAGCCATGTGGGGAGAGTACGGAGCATGACGAACCACAGGAGTATTGTGTTTGGCGACGAAAGCCNCATCTTAAATACTAAATATCATATGATTTATTATTTAAGTAAACCAGACGTTTTCTCTCTTTACTATGTTTCCATTTTCCAACAAGACAATGCTTGACCACACACACCAAGGATGTCAAAAGGACAGCCTTCACCATATTACCACACTTTCTTGACCTGCCTGTCTCCCAATTTCTCACTGAGTGAACATGCCTGTGATCATCTGGGACGCCAAATTGGACAGACTAGAAATTTGACCAAACAGTTCCATATGTAAAAATGTTTTTGAAAAGATCCAAAATAAATTCTAACAATTTAATATACAGGGTTGGCCAAAAGTCACTTCACAAAGGCAAGCTCTTTCTACTGTAAAGAGGAAAACGGGGGTCATTTAAAAGATATTATTTTTCATGTTTAGGCCAAAAACATCTCCAAGATGTGTACATTATAATGTTAAAAAGAAACTTATAAATAATTAAAAGTAAAAACATTACTCCTCACTTAATGACCACTCACACTTACGACCAATTGAGTTTCGATCTGCGATTCGGGAAATCCTCTATCTAAGCTTTAGTCGGTCAGTGGCGAATGGTGACATGCACACTGAGCATACTATAGGCTTGCTATGCACTTTTTCAGTCAGTTTCATTTCAACAAGCGGTCACTGTGTAACCTGTTTTTTTTTTTTTTTTTTTTAAATCATGTCTTTATTATTTCTTAAAATACTGTATAAATTAGGTGCTCTTTCCAAAACCATTTTTGAGTGTTTTTTGTCCAACACTTGTTTCATGATGATCTTGATGTTTGGATTATGAATGAACTTTGAGATTTTAAACTGATTTGTTTGGGTTCTTATTATATTACCTCCTTTATATCTTTTAATTAGTCCTTCTATTGTACTCTTTTTATATAAGCAATGCATGAAGAAAAATCAAAATCTATAAAAGTAGATTAAAGGATGGTTGTATTAATGCCAGAGATGCAGATGGACTAGCTTCCAAATGGAAATTCTACATAAAAGAAAAACTAAAACACGGAAATTCTTATCCCGCACCTACCCTTATACTTAGAGGCATTTTTTGTGTATCTATTTCATTTTTATTTTATTTTACATATGTTATTTTTTTATTTTATTATATTAGTTCATTTAGTATATTTTGTTTTATTTTATTATTTATTTGTTAGTTTAACTAATATTTTGTTTTAAATTTAAATGTAAAAGTGTTCGAATGTTCTATCTTTTAAATGTTAAAATATGTTCGAATTTCGGTTACATCTGAAGATGGCCTAATACGTATTACGTCGAAAATGTTTATGTTTGTTTAATAAACATTTCTCAGCATCAGGTGTTTGATGATTCATTAAGTATTTTAAAGAGCTGAGTATGATATTTAGTTAGAAATTGATATTGAACAGCTAATTGAAAACCACAAGGAAGAATTAGCAGATGCAGAATTGATAGAGATACAACATGAAGAAAATATTTTAAGGATGACTGATGAAGACACAGATGATACAACACATACAATACATTTTATAAAAAATCCAGCAATGAGTTGCTTAACTCTCCTGGTAACATTTGGTGGCACCATCTGTTATGATATTTTATTTTAAAAATGCTATATTTTTAACTATTATAAAATAGCAAAAAGCTTAATTTTGAGGGTAGGGATAGGTTTTATAAAAAATTGTAAATGCTAATAATGAGTAAAATCATCAAGTCTGACCCTACTGAAGATACACGTGACCCCCTTATCTCCCTATCCCATCAAACTTTAATCACCAAAATTTAATTAGCATCAATCTCCTATAAACAAACCTTCCTAAAAAATTTCGGAAATTTTTGATGAAAAGCACAGGAGTTATTAAATCACCATCAAAATAAAATGTGTGTGTAACTATCTTCTATAAATATGCAAATTTATGTAAATCTATTGTAAAATACATGTAAGTTACATCCATGCTTTTAGTTGTTTTATTTGCTTATTGATGTTATATGCATTTATTTAAAATTAAATTTAAGATATACAAATTTAAATAAAATGTATGCAAATGTATGGGAAATGGCAATTCACTATACAACCACTATTTGATGGTACACATTATGTATGTAACCTGGGATATGGTTGTACAGGTAACCCCCGTATAACACGGCACTTCTATAGCACGGATTTGCTCTAACATGGTTTGAGAATTGGGTAAAACCCTAGTACAACAGGAAATGTAATAAATTTTTACATACTTAACTAATAATAGTTCACAAAAATTATTATTTTCGTGAACTATTAGTACTTAAGTAAATTTTCTCTTCTCGCCTTCTGTTGATACAGGTGGTCCTTCTCAAAACTTGTTTCAATGTTGCCAGATCGCGACGCTTCTGCTTCTGATGTTGCCGAATGTTTTTCCCTTATTCCATACTTGCTTTATTCTTCATAAGTACTTAGCACCATATAAGGAAATTTATAAAGATCTTTTAACTAGAAGCAAGCAATCTAAAATTACATACATTTTGCAAAAGGTAAAGCATGGATCTGAAGATAATGCAGAAAAATGCTCAGAGGATAAGGATAACTTGCCAAAAAGAAAACGCTCTCGGTTAATTAATAGTGTTTTTAGTGATGACGAAGAAAACATTGTTTAATTTATATTAATATGTATCACCTTAAAAAATTTTAATGAAGATATTTATCTTAATTATGAAAATATACTAGCATGTTTTTTAATTTTTGGAACCTAACCCTCCTTTTCGTATTAGTTCTTTGTTTCGTATAACACAGCAATTTTTTGGAACGTAATTACCGTGTTATACGGGGGTTACCTGTATTAATATATGACTTTAGAATGTATATATTTTATTTTAACAATATATACATATTTTTTGTTTAATATCCATATAATATATTAATAATCTACAATCACACAAATATATATCAGTTTGTGACAATTTATGTATTGATTTATGATGTAACTAGCAGATGATCCCAGTGTTGCTCAAACAAAAAGTAACGATAGCGAAGATTAAGATTATTAGATTATAGCCAATCTTACCCATTTTCACCGGGTGCAAGAATTAGGTTCACCCTTTTCTGAGACAAATTAGAGAATTTTTAGATGGGTCTAAAAATATGTTTGATTTCCTGCAAAAATGCAAAAAACCGTATCTAAAGTAGTATAGTAGTAGCAGAGTTCTTCAATGTAATACTTAATCCTCTCCCTCTCCGCACGGGGAGGGAGAGGATTAAGGAAATCCTTTCTTAGTGTACATTTTCGTGAGTACCCTAAATGTGTACCAAATTTCAACTTTAAACTCCTAACCATTTGGGCTCTGCACTTATTATTATTATCAACCCATCTCAATTATATTTTAAGATAGGCAGATTAGTTTTGTTTATCACTGTATATGTTACTGGCCAAACCCGATTTCAGGCCAAACTAGTTTATCCTATGTGTGTGAGGATATACTAGTTTGGCCTAGGCCGAACTGATTTAGAATTATTATTTAAGTCAGGCCTGGCCAACCCAAATTGTTTTGTGGGCCACTTTGATCAAGCGTAACATTACAATGGGCCACAATTTAGGCAAACATGCTTTTAAAAAAGTAAAACAAATACAAAATGAATAAGATTTCATTGTTATACCAAGAGTTCGTACTCGCACTTGCTCGTTATAACAATGACACATCCAAATTTTCATTTATTTAATTGTTTTGGTATACACAAAACAGAAAATGAAAGTTTTAATAGATAAAGAATATCACTTAGCGTGCCACACAATTTAATGTGATGGGCCATGGGTTGGCCAGGCCTGATTTAAGTATATTAATGGTTAAAATAAAATTAAAAGGCAATCAATTAGATGAACAATACAGTAGACCCCCTATAACACTGTTGATAATTCCCTTTTATATGAATTCCATGTTGTATGATTCACTTAGATTTTACAAATATGTGAGCTGTTCACCTCCCGGCACACATATTTATAAAATCTAAGTGACTTGTACAACATGGAATTTATATAAAACGGAATTATCAACAGTGTTATAGGGGTCTACTATATTTATTCAAACATAGTCTACTTAATTATAAAAAACGGTATTGATTAGAAGTGACACAACACTTGTACAAAACTATAAAATAAAAATAAGCTAATCAGTACTTATCAGTTTGTATTTTTTTTATTAAGCCATGCACTTTTAAAGGTAATTAACTTTCAAGAATATTTTCAAAAATTAAAACGAAATAATAAAAATAACTTTTAAAGTCAAACTAAACTTAAAAATGAACTTGTGTTTCTTAGTGTAACATAAAATATTTAATGTTTTATTTATTTTTACAGGGTGGGTTAAAGTGTACCTAGATAACCCCAATGGCGACACTTCGGACTGTTTGTGCTCCCGGAGGGGAGCTGCCAGCAGGCCGCCCATTGTTTAACGTCACTAGTTATTGATTCACGGTAGTTCTTGAACAAAAGAAAAAAAAGGAAACATCTACTAAAAATGTAGTTAACCGAACCAAACCAACCTAACCGAAGCACCGCCGTTGGGGTTACTTAGGTACACTTTAACCACCGGGAGTACTGTGGTGGCATTTTGAATTACATAAAATAATTTTTTTTTACACTGGCATCAATTTGTAGTACATAAATCAGTTCGGCCTAGGTCAAACTTGTTAAGCCTAAAGTATTTAGGCCAAACTAGATTATCCTAGGCTAAACTAGTATATCTTGATAAACTAGTTGGCCCGAAATTGGGTTTGGCCGGTAACATATACGTATAATTGGAAATATAGTTGTAACTTAAATGAACATTATAAATCATTTCAGTTAAGTATAACTACCTATATCTATATTACTTGAATGTTTTTCAGGTTGTAAATATAATTAATTACACTTCTATGCATTCAAAGCTAGAACTATTTAAAATAAGTAAGATAAAACCTTAATATATTATTTAATCTTTAAATAAAAACTTAAACCTACAAGATTGTTTTGAAATTTAAAAACATTATTATAATGCAGTAAAATGCTATTTGTTTATATTTTTGCTTTAAATAAAATTTTATAATTTTACATTGATTACTTCAGTTTTGTGATAACCATCACTTAGGAATATGGACAATAATATATTGATCTTGCAGGCTTCCAAATAATGATTATGACTGAGTTATTTTCAAAACAAAAGATTGTTTGCATTATTATAAACACTTCAGAATTGGCAAACTATAATTGAATATATGTTATGAAATAAACGTCTCAAAACATTGAATACTTATATTTTAAAAGAATAACAGAATTCAGGACTTTTGATAAACAAGCTCTGTTTAAGCATATTAATTTTACTCTCTACTACTTAAACTAATTATAATTAAAACATTCAATTACAAACTTTAAACTAATATTTTTATATTATTTATTATATATTATATTTGTATTATTTTCAGGAAATTGATTTATTTGGAACTTCACTTCAGCAGTTAAAAATAGCACAGACTAAATATCAAGAATCTGGTGAATGTGTTGAAAAATTAATACCTGAAACTGAAGGAAAGGAAATGTTGGTACCATTAACAACATCTGTATCCTTATTTGTGATCTTTAAAATGAATATTTTATTATATTACACTATCCAGTAGAATGTGAATATTGTTATATCATGTAATGTTATCAGAATTAGCAATTCCAAAACAAGATTAAAATACTCTTATAAAACCTTGTATATTGTGATTAGAGTTCAATTATAGTTATTTTTTTTATTTTTTATTTTTTTCAAGTAAATATACTTTTAAGTTGTCATTTTGTACTATCTCATCATATAATTCATAATGCACAATTGTTATCAATTATCAATCTTAAGCAGTACTTCAAATATTAATTATTTTAATTATTTGCTTGCAGTAGAATAGTTTAAATTGATGTTATTTGTTACTTCACTTATGTGCTAGTAATAGTTAGATATTATTAAGAAAAGTCAGCAAACAGCATTAAGATTACTATAGATTATCAAATAGAAATATAGAAAAGTCTGTATCAACTTATTTGAAAAATACTGTATTTATCAAAAGCACAATATTATTTTATTATTTTTCAAAATAACTTTGTTTTTAAATGGTGACTGTTTGAAACTCAAATAGAGCAGTGAAACTTGTGACAGCTTAGTTAATTATTTAGTGTAGTTATTACATAATGTGTGAAGGAGTCATCACTTATAATGGTGTTTCCTTCATATTCCATAGAATAACATAACATTCACATACCTTGTATTTGCAATGATATGCTATTGAAACATTGGGAAACAGAAGAGAGAGGTTACAATAGGAAATTCACTTTCAGGGATCTTATGTGAATTGGTATTGAAATTGTCGGAGAAGTCTGTAATTCCAGTATTTCAACAGAATATCTTTGTGTATACAAAGTTGATATTTATTGATTAAATTTATTAGTTTTCTATTTTAATCGTTTTTGTTAAAATTTATAATAGTGTCTTTGACTCTAATTAAGATGTATGTTCCTGGTAATATTGTTGATGTTAATAAAGTAATTGTTGATATTGGAACTGGATATTTTGTTGAAAAAGTAAGTAATTTATACTTATCATGTTTGTATCTATTATCATATATATTATTTAATAGAGTTCAAAGCAACTGGCAGCTATATTACAATATCATTTCAATTAAACTGTGGCTTCAGTTGTGAAATTCTTTGTATCTATCTGATTTATTTTAAACAGATATTGTGTATATGATAAAAATAATGTTAATTATTTTTTTATATACACAATGTACACCCTTGCTAATTAAAAAATACTGTCTAATAAGACTGATGTTAAATAAAAACTTAACATTAATACTTTATATATGAGGGCAGTTTTTTCAACCTCCAATGGTCCATAAAACAAAGACGAAGTGTAAATAACAAAATGAATTTATTACCATAAGTTAGGTACAAATATGGTTACTTTTTGACATAATCACTGTGAAGATTGAGGCATTTGCCTATTTGTGGACAAGCTTTGAAATCCCCTCTTCATAGAATGTTGCCGCCAGTGATTGAGGTGGTCCTTAATATTGTTTTGAAGATCATCATTACTCTCAAACCTCTGCCCTGCTAACCAAGTTTTCAGTTCAGGAAAGAGGTGGAAGTCTTCACACATTAAAGGTGTGAAGACTGTCACCTTTTAGATTTTCACCTAGCTTGGAACTTTTAACCTATTGGATGTTCAAAGTTTTCTCTGAACATCCAATATATCCATATGATGCCATGTTAAATTTTCATCAATGTTAAGCCTAATGAAAATTACACATTTTTGAAAAGAATAATTGTGACTATTGTATCATATGAAATTATTATTTTATTTGTCACAAACAAAATAGATATATTAATAAATGTAATAACCAAAAAAAATTTATTTTGAAAATTACTTAAATATCAAACCCAGCTTCATTTAAAACAATTAACAAAACATTAACACCTTATATCACTGAGAATACTTTATTTAATCACAAACGTTTTCAGCCTAATGGATTAACAGTTCACCTGATGATGGCCTATCGAATGTATTTCAAACTTGTAGCAAATTGAACATTCAATCATTATAAATTCAAAATTAAAATGAAAAATAAACTAGTAAATCAATAACCAAAATAAATATACTAAATACTTTGAAGCCAGAACAATATAAATAACATTAATTATAACTTGAAATAAAATAAACAAAATAAAATAAAATAAATACATAAAAGATTAAATGTATAAAAAAATATACCAAAAAGGCATCACATTATAAAGGGCAAATAGGGACTAAGAATCTGTATGTTTCAATTTTTATTTTATAAAGAACTTCCATGCCGAAGCTAAACCATCTGAATCTCTAGCATTGATGCAGCCATCCCTTAATTTACTTTTATAGATTTCTATCTTTTCATGTTGCAAAGTCAGCGATGGGAACCGCACAGCCTTGAGAATAGATGCTTCATTCCATTTGAAAATTAACAACTAGGAATTAAGAAGGGCTATATTGAAGTCACAAGACGGAATTTGGCTGTTAGACTTAAAGAACACAGATATGACATTAGTAAAGTACACTGTAACATGGTTTTGTCTAGTATGGCACAGGCGGAGGCTTCTGCGGAAGGTAGCTCAATGACCACAAAGTTTATAAAAAAAGCAATTTATGACAAATGAAAACATACAAAACCTGTTTTGGTAAGCCAGACTTGTTTCACTTTTTTGGACAATTACAGACAAATGAAATAGTCATGTAGACTTTACAATATTCAAAAACTTGATGGATTACAAACCAAAAATAGAACAAAAACATTTTTAAACATCACAATTCACAAAAATTGAAATTTTCAGTACAACTTTATCAGTTCATTTTAGTAGAGGCAGAGAGTGTCTTTTACATGATGTTTGAGATAAGCTGCCTCCCTCTGCTCCTTCACTATTTACTCTGTCTTCTTTACAGCTTGCATCTTTTTTTCAGTATTTGTGCTACTGCTTGAGGATATTGGTTCTGCTGTTTCTTCACCACTTCTCTTCAAGTCTTTCATTCTATGTTTTCTGTTACGCATCTGTTTTTGTCTTTGTGCAAATCATTTCTCCTTTGCAGTTAATTTTACATTCACACCTACCATTGATCCTTTACATCTTTTCACACAGAGCTAACAAAAACTCACAGTCCTCTGGAATTTTTATCATTTTGAGTGCTCTAAAATGAGAAATGTCAAAAAGTTTGTCTAGTTTACTAACAAATTCAGTCTCATTTCTTTGCTGTGTTAGATTGTCGCCCTTTGATTTTTCTTCAGCAAATGCCATTCTTCGAATGTTCACTCTAGTTTGGTTATGCAGTTTCTTGGATCCATCATTGGGAACCTTGCTATTTCATAAAATATTGCCAACTTTTTGACTGTAACAGCTGATGACTGTCTGATAGTCTGTTTCAGTTGAAGATATACAGTAATACCCCAAACTTACGCGATAGGTGGGACCGAGCGATAACCACATAAGTTGGGGTATAATTTTGCAATTTGTGTAAAATCCAAGTCAGATGTATGTAAGCTAATAAATGTTCTCGTTAATCTTATCTCGTCTTTTGATTCGTTCACAGTTACAAGAAATCACCACATACAGAGTCTCTCAAGTCTCCGTAGATATAACAAACAAAACATAAATTGTAGCTATGTGTCAATTCCATGCGACACGTCTGAACATGTAAGCTGAACAATAGTGTGGGGAATGAGTAATCAAGAGTTGCATTGCACTCAAACAAAAGACGAATCAACAAGATTTGAAAATTGCGTAACTCTGGGTTCGCGTAAGTCGAGATATTACTGTAAAAACAAACCAAGAGCCTGACTTGTTGCCGGTTAATTCAGTTATTGTTGAACCAAGGAGGTACGCTTCAGTTTTAGATCTAGTTGTTGCTGCTGCCATATTTATTATTTAATAACTTTGCCAAAATTAACAAAAATGTATTGTGTGATTTGTTTGAGCAGTTTCTGAATTATATAGTCTATGCATCTGATGATATCAGAAGTCCTTCAGTGACGTGCCTGAACTTGTCCATAAAAACCAAATAGCCAATAAATGTTGATGTAGGCAGTATGGGTTACTGAGTCAGTCTCAACCAGAGACAGGAAAAAACATTTGCAGTAAGACTTGATGATGTCAGCAAAATAATGATCAAGAGTCATGACAGAAATTAATTTTGTGGAAATGTCATGTAACTAATGTGTAATTAAATTAATGGTTTATTTATTGAGATGACCAACTACAGTTTTAGAAACTGTTGTACTAAAATGAATACATTGTGGTTCAAGCTTGTGATTGCCATATGCTTATCCTTACTATTTGGAATCTATAAAAATTTGGTGACATTGTGCTACCAGTAAATATTCACCAATTGAGTAGATGTTTGGCACAAATTTTTTCTATGTATATTTGAACAGAAATAGAAGGTAGGAGGGTCACATTTACAAATGTGAAAATAAGTTCCACCCTAATGTATATATGTATAACAGATGAGAGAGAGAATAACTTTCTCTTATTTGCAATGCAACATATAATAAAAGAAAGGAGAAGTATTTCTTTGTATTACTTTCAAATCACATTAAACTAATGTCCATTTTTAAGGCCGTTATAGATGAAAAGTTCAAAATAAAAAATGTTCTTTTTAATTAAATATAAATTTCTGTTATAGCATTTACTGAATTTGTCTTGCTAGTACTCAATAGAAAAACATCAACTTTGAAAAAATTAAGTATCAAAACGTTCAAATATTTATTAATAATTGTATTATTTCTAGCATTTTCTTAATACATTCTTTATATTTTATATATAGAATACATAGGTATCAGAAAATTACTAAATAGTTATAATCATTTCATCAACAATTTTATTTCAAGATTGGAGACAACTGTTCCAATGTAGAATATTTCTGACAAATTTTTTAGAAGTTTGTTTATTATCATCAAACACATGTTTGTAACATACTGTTGAATTTTTTATGAAAATTTAAATATAATTACAAAATATTTTGAAAGAAATCCAGAATTCATTATGATATTAAGAATGCCAAATCAGATATTTGGCATTCTTAATATCATAATTTAATATCTGATTGAACAGAAAGTTCTCACACTTTTGGATGCATTTCATTTAGCTAAGAAAATTTTATGTACAGAATTGACTTCAATCATCAATGTAATCACCGTTGTTGTTGAACACTTCCTGCCAGTGCTTATGCAAGGAATGGATGCCATCTTGATAAAACTCTGGTGGCTGCGACTCAAAGAAGTTCGTCAGGCTGGCCTCCAAGTCTGCTTCATTGTTGAACTCCTTATCTCCAAACGTACGCCGTAAATCCATCGGGCTAGTTTTATGGCTAATTACTATATTAATTACATAACGAATTTGGTACTAGAGGTAAGCGTTAGGCGCCATCTCTTATTAATATTAATAATTATAAATAAATTAATTAATTTAAATAATTTAGAACCGCTGGGAGAAAAAATCGGCCCGGAGCGGGACTCGAACCCACAACTCCTGCTTACCGTGCAGATGCGTTGCCAGTTACGCTACCCGGACCTCCAGTACGATCTCCTCTTCCAGCGTATAACTATGTAACCATCGACGGTTATTACAATGCCGGCTGGGGACACATTCAGTGCCCANAGAGGAGATCGTACTGGAGGTCCGGGTAGCGTAACTGGCAACGCATCTGCACGGTAAGCAGGAGTTGTGGGTTCGAGTCCCGCTCCGGGCCGATTTTTTCTCCCAGCGGTTCTAAATTATTTAAATTAATTAATTTATTTATAATTATTAATATTAATAAGAGATGGCGCCTAACGCTTACCTCTAGTACCAAATTCGTTATGTAATTAATATAGTAATTAGCCATAAAACTAGCCCGATGGATTTACGGCGTACGTTTGGAGATTAGCTATTACATCGGGTTTAGCGATGATCGTTGAACTCTTTGCCAGCCAGGTGATGGTTGAGTGTGGCGAACAGGTGGTAATCCGAAGATGCAATGTCATGGCTATACGGCGGGTGGGGAAAGACATCTCAGTTCAGGTCCAGTAGCTTTTGGCGGGTCTGCTAGCTGTATGTGGCCATACATTGTCATGCAGCAGGATTGTGTTCCGGGCAGGTCTCTGCCAGTTTCTGCTGCGGACGTCGAGTTGTTCACAGTAGAAAGTTGCGTTGATGGTTATATTTTGTGGCAGCAACTCGAACATGATGATTCCTTTAGAATCCCAGAAGACAGAGTGCATGATCTTGGGTTAGGGACAGTGTCCAGGCCTAATGCAGCATTGATGTCAGTGATAGAATTGGCCGCTTTTTTTTGGAACAATAGTCATAAACGAGAAGCAGGCGAACTTGCTCTTTGGTTAGCAGATGTTGGTTGGTCATGGTAAAGCAGAATGAGAGGACTGGATTTGGTATTTTCTTATAGCATGTACCCCGAGCTGTTTATATATTAATACTACCATGGAACATTCTAGAATGTTCCAGAAAAAAGTTATTCTAGAAAGTTCCAAAAAGTGTAAGAACTTTCTGCTCAATCAGATAAGTCCCTAATGTATTCCAAATATTGAAATTTAGCAGAAAATATATTGGATTCTTGGATAATTCGATAAGAATTGTACAATAAGCTTATTTATTGATGATGAAAATTTGTTGCTAAAATAATACATTATACCATCAGTTGAGAAATTTCATGATTAATTTCTTTACTTAACATGAAAGTATTTTAACAAAAATTAACAAATGCTAAAATGATCAGTTTACTTTATCCTTATTAAATATATTGTATAAATTGTTGATTTATCTTTTTTAAAAAGACATTTTTAATATTGTATTATTTGATTTATTTCAGGATATTCCCTCTGCAAAAGATTATTTCAAGAGAAAAATTAATTTTGTAACTCAGCAAATGGAAAAGATTCAGCGGTTAGCTAATGAAAAAATTACAATGCGAGATGGTAAATTTTTTAATCCTTTCTTTAAAGTAAAAGTAGTACTTTTTATTTCATAATTTCATATAATAATGACCAGAAGTTTTCATTTATTAGTTTTCAATGTTTATTGTGAAAAATACAAAAGATAATAAAGATATTATTTTTGAATAATGGAAACTAAATAAATGGAGTTAATTATAAAAAGAATAAGAGACTTATTTTGATTGGGATAGTGTTTAAATCTTTAAAAAAGTCAAGGTTTATGGTTGTAAATTATTCTTTTAAAACTTAATGCATGTTGGAGAATTTTCTTTCTCTCTAAAAATTCTCTCTTATATGTTTACTTTATATAAAAAACTAATTATATATGTTTGCCTATTTTCTAGTTGAGGCTGAAACTTTTTTCAAAACTATATTGGGGTTTATTGTTTTATATTTAATTCTGTCAGTACTTACAAATGATTTTAGAGTAGTTAGAGTTAAACTAAAGAAAAATAAAGAAAAGGAATCAAAACCTGAATAAAAGGATTTCTTGCCTTTGTATTTAGGTTTTGATTCCATTTTTTTTTATTTTTATTTTGTCAAACCACATCTTTCTCAAAATGGAGGAATGGATTGGAGCTGATCTTTGAAACTGCTTTGCAGAAAACAAGAGGAAGATCAATATTTTGTGTAGAATAAATATGTACAGTAGAATCTTATTTTAATGGATCAGAGAAGAATGGATTTCACAGAATAACAAGATTTTTACCCAGGTCTCACCAAATCAATGTAATTTTACCCCCTTTTTGCAGATCCATAACTCAGAATAATGGATTTTTTTCAACTATCTGTTGTATATTGGCATTTTTTTTTTCAAGATTTAGTTAATATTTGGGTGTTTCTGAGAATTTGTAATTTAATGATGCACTTTTTTACATCTGGGATTGTATAATTCTTTATACAATATGATTGAGGAGGAGCCACCTGATGAATATTCTGATGTTGACCCAAGCATAGTGCTGAAATTTAGTGAGGCCATGGAGCCTTTCTAAGTTGCGAAGATTATCCTGATGAGTTTCAGAATAAAGGAACAGGTTGTACTGTATAATACAGCAATTCCCAACCAAGGGTGTGTGCTTGGTGGTTTAGTGGTATGCAAAAAAAAAATTAATAATGGCAGATGTACTATAAGAATATTTGGATTCTGCATTGAGGCCTTTGGCAACATCACAGCACTCGATGCTTAGTTCTAAATAAATACATATAATTATGTTTTTATCATATGTTTTTTATGTCCTTCCTCCAACACTTTTCACTTAAACTAATTTGTAAGTACTGATTGTAAGTGCTATATAATTGACCAAAGTGCCACTGTTTGACAAACATTTTATTATTACAAATTCTACTGGTGCTAACATTTTGACATTCTATAATTTTGTTTACATTACACATTTTAAAGTAAGCAGGATGTTCAATGGATCTGGAAAGCCTGGAAATGTCAGAGAATTTATCAGATAAGGGAAAGTCATGGAAATCTCAGGAAATTGGTATTGAACCTGGAAAAGAAAAAAAAAATTATTATTTTAGCATGTATAATAGAAAAAGAACAACAGAAATGTGCACATTGTTGTCATATGATATGAATGATGATCTAAGATAAATTTAATTAGCATGCATAATGTAAAGTATAATAATTAGTAATTATTTACTTCAATGTTTTAAGAAAATATTGAAAAATTTGAATTATGTGGCTTTAAATTGTTACATTAAAAAATAAGCTATTTACAATTGGAAAAAAAAAAACACTTTTTCTACATTTTTAAGTGTTGTCTTGTGGGATTCACTGAAAAGCAGTTGGCAATCCTAGCTAGCAGTTGGTTTTCTTTGGAAATGAAGTTGTAGAGGTGGTCTGATCACAACACAGTTTCAAAGCTCTTACTGAGTAAATTCTTTGGAGAATCCATCTATACTTTAGCAATGCTTGCAATTTATGATTGCAGGGTTTAGAACTGGTCAATGTTTTAACTAAAAGTCAATTTTTTCATTTGTCATTATTTTTGCAAAATGTCATAAAGAGTCTCTTTTGGAAAGATGTTACTATACAATATTTATTCTATTTTAACGTGCACTTTTTTCAACTTTTTGAGAAGCTGAGAAATGAAGTGCATATTAGATTCAAAGTATAAGTAAGGAGCTTGGAAGCAAAACATGTTAATTTTAATAGATGGGTGATACTCAGATGAAATAAAATCAATTAACCATGGTTAAATCTGTTCAAATTAAAGTTTTAAGATGCTATAATACTGGAAATGATACTTATGTCACTTTAAAAATTTATAGCATGTAAAACTTGTTATTTACAGTCACAAGACAATAAACATATCTAGTATTTTATATATATAAAAATGGATGTGTGTGTCCCTATATTTCACTTTTCAGCCAAAACTACACATTGCACATGAATGGTGTTTGTATGTGGTAGTAGCCCCAAGTCTCCATTCGTGCACTATGGTGATTGCATCTCGATAGCTATAAGGGTGAGGGAGATATGGGGTTGAAAGTGGTTGACTTCGAAGATTTTCTATTTCGATTTAAAAAATTTTCGAATTTGTATTGGTTTGATTATAGAACGATTGTAAATGTTCCAGTAAATTCATCAAATTGAAAATAGTTCGTTTGACTGGACGTAAAAATTCTCTAATTAGTCTGGAAACGGGGGACCTAATTCTTGCATTCTGTGAAAACGGGTAAGATTGGCTATAATGTAATTATCTTAATCTTCACTATCGTTACTTTTTGCCCACAAATAAAAACCCAGCTAAGTGGGTCCTTGCAGCTAGTAAAAAATAAAATCTAACAAATTAGTGTTTTCATTAAAAAAAATAATTGTTTGATCAATAATATGTTCATTCAAATTTATAATACAAATTATATGTAATATAATAAATAAACTGTCATTTAATGCAGAGATGCGATATGTTTTTTGGTGAATGCATTCTTATACTTCCATTTTTTTTTAACAGCAATATGAAATTAATGGTCACTTCTTGGTCAGTAATTTCTTGACATCTGTCACCTTTTTAACTATTTCCTTAATAAAAGTCTGGGTACTTTTCTGTTAATGAGATGCTAGTTGATATATACAGTACAGTGTAAAGAAATGTATTTTAAAATAATAAAATAGCTATTTCAATAGAAATAAATTTTAATAGAAATGTATATGTTACAGTCAAAACCCGTTTTTAGTTAGAACGTGTTTTAACTAGTTGAAACTAGTTTATACTGAATGTCTTTGTTAAAACCCGTTTTGTCTAGTTGAAACCAGTTTATACTGAATGTCTTTGTTAAAACCCATTTTGTCTAGTTAAAACTAGTTTTAACTCAAATGCATTTTTGACTAGCAGTAAATTCTAGTTTTAACTAGACAAAACGGGTTTTAACAAAGACATCCAGTATAAACTAGTTTTAACTAGTTAAAATGCATCCTAACTAAAAACTGGTTTGACTGCAATGCATAGAGTGATTCGGGATAAGATGGTAAGCAGGGGAAGATACCTAATTTTTGATATTTTCAAACGGTGACGTCACATATTGTCATGTATTTGTATGATGAATCGTTGGGCCAATATTGAGTGCGGAAAGCTGTAGTTGGCTACCGTTACTTCATTTTCTACATCCGAGAAGAATAAAAGCTAGATAAGAACGAAGTTTTTGTTGTGAAATGTTTCTAGAATAATTTTAAACTAAAAGTTAAAATGGAATTTATTAAAAATTGCTAAAAACAATTAATGTGTGATGTAGTTAAGGTTCTAAAGTTTCCATTGTCAGCTACCGCCGATCCCGATCGGACATGCTGGAGCACGTGACTCTACTAGGCATCTTACCCCAACAAATGGAAAATATGCCACATTTTTCTTGGGGTAACGTGCCTATTTTTTGTTAATTGATTTCCAATATGCCTATTTTTAATAAACTTTTGTTTTCTCGTTTTATTGCAGGATATGCATAGAAATTATATAAGGACTTCTCAAAAAAGTTTTTGGACTGAAAAAAGCTTTCAGCTAGCTATAGAACACGTTAGAACGGGCGGAAACTTAACAATACTTATACTGTGCTGTTATACTTACTATGAAGTACTTTGTACTACATATGCAATAAATTAAATTTGGTTAAGAAATTCAAAAATTAATTTTAAGCAATTATATTTGTTATCTTACCCTAATGGCATTTGGCATCTCACCCAGATACTTGGGGTGAGATGCTTAAAATGCCAGACAGTGAAAAAGTCGTCATTGCAAACACAGTATAGAATTTTTTAAAATAAACTCCAAACTTTTATTTGAAAGACATACTCCAGAATATGATATTTTCATTAGAGGGCTCCTAAACTCAAATTAGCGCTGTAATTTTCTTCATAAGCAAAATGTTAGGCATCTTCCGCCGAATCACTATACATAACTTTATTTCCCCCAAACATATTTATGTAGCTAAAATTAGTTTTAACTAATGTTAAAAGTTAAAACTAGTTTTATCTAAAGTCAAAACATGTACAGCAGTAAATTAACTAGACAAAACCGGTTTTGTCTAGTTAAAACTAGAATTTACTGCTAGTCAAAAATGAATTTGAGTTAAAACTAGTTTTAACTAGACAAAACGGGTTTTAACAAAGACATTCAGTATAAACTAGTTTCAACTAGTTAAAATGCGTTCTAACTAAAAATGGGTTTTGACTGTAACATATACATGACGTCAAAAATTGTAACAAAAAAAGATGGAAAAAGATGTTAAATTCCTAATCTGCTTTGCAAGATTTAATTTTTTTGGTTTTGTTTTAATCTATTTTTGCATTTTTATTAGAATTTTAATTATTTTGTGTTTTATTAGATCTACTTGACTTTTATTACTCTCGTGCTTTTTCATTATGTCAATAAGACAACAGAATCATGCATGAGATTACAATTATGACTAGTACTTTTCTGTTAAAGGGATGCCAAAGTCTGTTCTGACCCTATGATTGCAGATTTCAGATAGTAAATTAAAAGGTTCTGTGAGTTCCATTACCGATGTGCATCTCTGTACAGTACATACAAATATTGGAATTATACAATTTTTTTTGCATACCCCTAAACCACCAAGCATGTACCCGTGGACCTTGGATATGCCACTAAAGATTGGAAAATTAGAAAAGTTAGAATGAAGGTAGTAACTGACAGAGTGATATTAGAAATTTGAAAAGACTGTGCAAACTGTTTAAGTTACAACCACCAAATTGTTGCGAAAGTTGCCACTGAAATATAAATTGACCAAGAGACTGTCATGCCTAAATCCAGCTACAAGGAATAGAGAGAAAGCACAAGAATTTCTAGATATTACATTAGAAACTCTTATGGCTAATAACTGGATAAATGATTCTACAGGTGATTAAAATTGCTAAGCAATACAAAGACATTTTTAACATCCCCAGGAATTAGTAATTATGGTTAGACACTCCTACAGACAGCATGACAGGTTTGATTCTTTCTGGCTTACTTAGTCTGTCACATCAATATGATAAAGTAAAAGAATTTGAAACATTTGTGAATATTTCAATAATTCTCATGATTTTACTAATGTCCCATGGTAATGCTCATATGAAATGTGGATTTTCCACAAGTATGTTTAATGGAAAACCAGGAAGAAGATACATATGTAGCTTACAGGAAATTACATGATGTAGTCATGTCAGCTAGTGGATTGGGAGAATTAGATATATCAAAATAGTTTATCCATGCAACTTGAATTGCAACTCAGAGATATAAGGAAGCTATGGCAGCTTGTAAACAGAAAGAAATAAGGCAAGAGAAAGAGTGGAGTGAACTTGATGGCTGTAGAAATGGTGAAAAAGCTAAAGAAAAAGATGATGATTCTTGCAGAAGCAAATAAGGAAATTGGGGACATTTGGAAGAACTGCAAAAAGGTTTATTTTATTCTATAATTATATATCACAAAATTATCACACACTATTAATTACTCACTGTGAATTGCATAATATGGAAAATTGTATTGGGTTTACATTATGAGATTGAAAGTGTCAATTTGAATTTCCATATTTTAATAAAATTGTTATGTTGAACCTGTACAATCTTCTGCATGTTTTCAAGCTACAATACCTGAATTGATTAATCAAAATGAAGAAATTAATCATATTTTATAATAAAGGGAATTGAATAGTCTGAGTTTCATTTGGTAATATGAAATAAATTGTGAGTTGTTTCATTTAGTCAGGGAAAAATGCAGGTTTTCATCCTGAAAAACCTGGAAATCTCAGGAAAATTGGAAATTGTTGGACACCCTGCTAAGTTTTTAGTTAGTTTTTACAGTATTTATTTTATATTTAATTTAATCAATTTGCAGGGATTTATGCCACCACACAATTATACACTTTTTTATTAATTAATTTAAAAATTACTGTATAAAAATCGATATCATTCAAAATTAAAATTAATTTCTAATTAAAATAAATTCATTTATGGTTAGATATGGATTTAGTCATGTCAGATAGTGGATTGGGCACTTAAACTCCTTGGCCACTTGGCCCACCAGTGGCCAAGCACTTCCATTTCATGATAGTTCGGTTGTGGGTCCACACATCGCCAGGACAGACTGGCCATATGGAGGTTTTCTCCATGTCTCTAACACCTAAATAGGACCCAGTTACTGTTAAAAGACCTCCCAAAAGGCATTCCCATTAGAGATTGCACTGCTGTAACAAACAAATGGATCAGCGGTTGAAAAGTAGTACAGTAAAAAAGCTGAAACAAAAGTTTGGAAAATTATCAGTTATCAAGCATTTCTCAAGACACACACAATGTTTTGGTGCAAAACACTGAAAAGGTACCATGTTCAGTTCTGCAGGGAGGTAAGAAGAGAAAATACTGTGATGAATACATGAAATATTTATTTTTATATATAGGAGCTGATGACTGTCCTGAATAGAAATGTGTAGTGTGTGGGGAAGTGCTATCAAATAGAAGCATGAAATTTTCCCTACTTTTACAGCATCTGCAAACAAAACATGCCAATTATAAAAACAAGGATTTGATTTTATTATTATTATCATCGTATTTCAATTTTGACATAGTATATCTTGCCAGCTAATAGAGATTATGAAAATGAAGCTATTATTAGTTTCTTTTTTATTAACCAATTTCAAAAAGCAATGCTGTGGTAAGTATTGATAGAAGATTAGATGAAAACACTGAGCATTAAACATTTGTACCTATACAGATAACCTTTTCATTTTCATCAATTCAGCAGCCCTGTGCACCTTCCTTGCCATGCCACATCACTGCTATTTATTTACAGTTTATATAGTTGTATTTTAAACTCGTGTAAGTACAAACATTTTTTTAATGTAAGGGGTACAATTCAGGAAAATGGACTGCCAAGAGGTACACAAGTCAAAACAGGTTGGAAACTGTTGGTATAATACATAACATTGCTAATATCGAGCACTGTTGTATTCAATAGGCAAGAAATCGGTATCAGAACAAAGATGATTTTTTTAACAAACTGAAGGCAAGTGGTAATGAGCATATGTACAGTAGATACAGTTTCTGTTAACTTTGTCATATATGTGTATGATCTTGTAACATACATGTTTCTATAGAATAGAGATTTCAAGAGACTATATAAGAAATACCTGTACTTAAAATTATTCATAGGGATTAAATAATGGATATTTTCCTGAATGGGTGAGAAATCCATTGTTTGTGATATAATGGATTCTCAGAACAATGGATAATTTTTAGTGGCCGAGTGATTCATTGAAACAAGATTCTATTTATTTATTTTTTATTTTATTTTCCCAAAAGACACTGGCCAGGTTGGCCTTTTACAAGCATCTTAACAGCAAATCAACAAAAAAAATTTTTTTTTGTAGTTTATAATAATAAGAGATGAAAAGACAAGAAATATGCAATGAGGAATGAAGATAAGTTTGGATGAAAATTTGACATAGAACCAATTTTTTTTCTTAAACGTTGCACTACAATTTACACTACTTTATTATTATCACTTTTAAGATCAAATCATCAGTTTTGTTTGTATGACAAGTTTGCTTTTGCATGATTTGCTTTCTAATTTTCATTTCTTTGCTTCATTTTTCTGAATATCATTAATTTTATTTATATATTTATAAAATTAATTAATTGTTTAATTTAGAAATTTTAAGTCATTCTTTGTTGAAATACATCAAATTATTTATTTTGAATTTCAGCCGTCATAGAAATAATGGAAGGAAAACTTCAAGCAACTCTCGCAGCTCAACAGATGGCAGCTCCAAAGTCTTGAAAACTTCATTTTTTCAAATTGTTGATTGTTCATTTTTTTTTGTTTGTTTTCATTTCAAAACAAATTTATTTTTATGCAATAGACATTAACTTTGAATTTTTCTAAAACATGCCATCTTGTTCAAAATATATAAATAAAATATTTCAAAAGAAATAATAAATGCTTATTATAAAAAACAGAAATATATTTAAGTTTGATCTGGTACATAACAAATTTTCATAACAGCAAAATATGTTATAAATGAAATGAGAAATCTTGTTTGTGATAACAGAATCAATGTATAGTTCTTTGTGTGAATTTTTGATAAATTTGTACAGTTTAACACTAGAGATAAATTCTATTAGTTTTTAAGAATTAATTAAACTTGCATGTATGTTAGAAATGCTTTGTCTGCTTTATAGGAAAATCTGTGAATGGAAATGTCTAAAATTATAATTTATTGTGGAAAAAATTTTTGACAAAAAAAAAATCATCGTTTTCTACATATCTATTATAAATTCTCTCTTGCTTTACATAAACTTTTTTTATATTTATAACTTTTTAGTAGTTAATATAATAATAATAATCTCTATACATTGTTACATGTGTCCTGACATTATTTATAATTGAAATATTTTATTTTTTACTTGTGTTCATAATTAACAAAAAACAGGTTTTTTTGGTAACATAATTAATGTTTCTTGCTTGTTATTGATATTTACATTCTTGAGTAATTATTAAATACAATGCTAAGTTTACAGAATATGTTTTTATATGTTACATTTGGCAAATGGCTAAAAAGTATACTTATTACCTGAAAAAAGTGAATAAAAGACTGATAAATTTATGCCTAATATTAGTGGATCTGAATTTTTAATTCATTAAGATTTACTATCTGATCACTTACCTATGGTTTCTTTCTCCCTAAGAAAGATTAATAATCATTCTATTTATCTTCTATATAAAGCATTATATTCCTGTTTCTTGTGGTGTTACTTTTATACTTTTAATATTTCAATTCATCAACTGACTAATTTTTTTTTCAAGAAATAATGGAAGATATTTATTTACAAATATTAATAAGTTTTGAAAACAAAAAGAATCAATCACATACTTAGTCAAAAAACCTCTCTCAAAAATACTAGATGAAAATACTTTACAATTAATAAAGGAGAAGACGACTATTGAGTAAGTTTAAACAGATTTAGTCATTGATGCAACAATGTGAAATAATACAGGAGAAAATAAGAGCTCTTACTAAACAGATTAGAAGTTATAATATTCCCTTTCTTTAATTGTAATATGATTAACTTTCTGATAAAAATTCATCTTAGTTTTATAAAGGTATTAAAAACTACCCATAGACATCGTAAAAAGAAAAACCGATGGAACAACAAAACAATTAAGAAATAATGGAGAAACTTATAATGACGAAGATGTCATCAGCAATATCTGCAAATCATTACCATAAAATAGATGGTTTTACAACACCAACAAATTTGATACATCTTCAAATAGAAGTTCTGGTTCTTTTGTTCTTGTTGAATGTACTCCACAAGAAATATGATACAATTATAAATTTATAAATCTAAAGAGAGGTATGCCAGATATTGATCGATCCCTTGTATTTGGTCATAAGAGCAAGACCAGCCTCCTACAAGAGTTGCTCCCGTTGGTTTTTTTGTTTCTACTGTCCCCTTTTTTGTCCATAGTACTATAGCAGTCATCTGTATGGAATCACATATGATTAATAATAAACAAGTAACAGGTTGTTATTTAGATAAAGATTAGAAATAAACCGGTTGAAGTAGTTGGAGCTGCTTCCCCCGGTTCCATACAGGAATCTACGACTTGTAGATTTGCGCTTTTTAGTAGGTGGTGAGCCCGTCTACTTGCCTGATTTAATTAATTTATCCCTTACTTAAAAATATTATTTAGGATTACGCTTATACACTAAGAAATTTTATGAATTGTAATTAGTTAAAAATATAAAAATGAGTAGAAATCGATACTAACTGATGAAGGAGGTGAATACCGCCCTCAATATCGATATCTATATCCAATGAGAATATAGAGTAAGCAGGATATATGCACACGGCAGGCATCTATATACGCCGCGCGAAATGCTCAGTTAGCTCATTAAACAATCATGTGATGATTATTGTATTATTGTGACATATATGTTTATTAGATATATTAATATTGAATAAACCACAATACATTTCAATATTAATATGAAATATTAAAACAGATAACATGGATTTTTCCAGATGAATTAAATCAATCAATCTTGTCTTACCAATTTACAAGGAAAAAAAAGGAACCACATCTTATAATAATTGGTCTATAATTTTCAATAAATCCAGCCACAGCAAAGATTATTGAAAACATTTTTATACGAGATCCAGCAATTATAGTAAAAATAAAGTAATTCATAATAATACAGTAATGAAAAGAATCTCTCTACTACTGATAGCAACTAGTTACTATGGAACTTGACAAATCCCACTTAGTCGTATCAGTATTTGTTGATTTTTCTGAAGCATTTGATGGTGTTGATATAGTGGTTCTTGAAAGCAAATTGAAAAATATAGGATTGAAAGGTATACCATTGTGCTGGCTATTATATTTGTCAAATCGTAAATATGTGAAAGTAAACAACTCTATTTCAATAAATCTGAACAGCTATATGCAAATTTGCTGTAAATTTTGACTTATCACACCTGTTTTCAATAGGAAAGCTCATTGAGATTTTATTAAATTAATATGGAAAGTCCTTAAAAGTTATCAACTTAAGTCCTGTTCAGAAGATTTATTAAAATACTGGACAAATAGCAAATAATTACTGTATAAATGAATTTGAAGTAGCGTTATATCTAACAAAGTGAGAGATTGCCGAACCGCGTGTGACGTCAGAATGTCCGAGTCACTCAGAAGCGTGAGTGGGAGCATTTTGCACAGAGAAATTCCACAGTTACACGATTTATTGTAACAAAAAAATTTCTTACAACAGTAATACACACTTAACGGGCGGCGGAGGCCAAATCTTCTGGGTCCTTTTTTCCGGATGAAGGTCCAAAAAGGAAAGTTCTCAGATGTTTTCGCAGGAGCTGATGGCTCCGGGGCGTTTGGAGAGAGTCCGTTCGAAGTCGAGGTACAGAGGCGATTTCTTTTCGGGTTATCGTGCCACACACACAGAAGACGGGGAGAAGCTCTCCGTGTCCTTGAAAATGCCCGTTTTTCGGGTCCCAGACCAAACATTCCGATAGGCCGATGCCGACTCGCCCCAGTTCTATAATTGGTCCCCTATCGTTACGAAATGTAACGAGATCGGATCCCAGGTTGCGGGAAGAGTCAATGCCGACTGTCAACTGGATTCCTATCGAAGATGTTCGATCTTAGGACTTGCATTCATCTACTGTTTTAACCTGAGACTTTTCTAACAATTCCATCAAGCATGTCCTTATTTGGGCATGAAGTTTAAGTTCATACCCTTTCGTTAAATGGCTTAAAAAAAGATTATAATTTTTAGTGTGATTCCAGCCCACTTCTGGTTTCCCACAAAAGGTTCCTTATTGACCTTAATGTTTAATAATTGTTAATGATCTTTTTGAATTTCTACCAGAAACCAACCGTATAATGTATGCAGATGATATTTTAATATCGGCTACTCAATCTCGAATACAAGGGTTATTCAAGATACTTTAAACCAGGGGTTCCCAACGGGGTCGATGAAATAAGATATAAGTTACCGTATTTACTCCCATATAAGACGACCTCGAATATAGGACGTGGTATGACTTAATAAATTAATTTTATTTTGAATATAACTTTAAATACAATTCTAATTTTATTTCGTTTAATCACGAGTAAAATATCAAATGCACGTAAATGCACACATTGTCTCGCAAAAATGCCAGTAATTTATTAGTCGATTACACCTATGAGTTTCTTCGAATTCTGATTACGAATCTGTTTTCACGTGGGAATGAATTAAAACTTATATCGGGCTTCCGTGTAATTTTGGAATTCAATTCAATTTCATCTTTACTCCTGACAATACACAAGAACGATTCAAACGGCCCAGATAAAAATACTTTTGTTTTTAAAAATTGGCAAAAAAAAACAAGAAAGGTTCCCGATTATATCCCATTTACGTGCATTTGATATTTTATTTGTGATTAAACGAAATAAAATTACAGTTGTATTAATAAATCTAATTTTATTTTAATCGTCACACCTCGTCCTATATGCAATTAGGGTATTTGGTTTTCTACACCTAACATCTCTGATATTGTCATATCTGAATAGTATTTTCTTAATTCTGATAATGTTCCAGGATATATTATTGTGGTAATTAAGTGAATACAATATTTGTTTTTTTTTAATTACAGTACATTCTTTTTTGCATTAATTTCTTTTTTAATTTTTTTACCAGATGGCACTACAGGTACTATCAGAAAGTCATGGTTAGTGATGTGCCGGATATCCGTATCCGCGGATATCCGAGGGAAAAAAAAGATCCATATCCGTATACGTTACTTTTTAGCGGATCTTTAACGGATCTTTTATCTTAATGAATTTCATTACTTATATGAAATTTTAAAGATAGGTAGCAATAGCACATTCGTCATTTACTATCGTAAAATATTTCCATATTACACTACTAAATTTTTTTGTCGGCATTGTTTTTATTTTAATTTAACTCAACACTCTCCAAAAACACAAACGTAATCTACGCTATCCCGTGTCACACTAGCCACAAACCAGTGTTTCCCAACGTGGGGCCCACGCCCCACAGGGGGCAATTGGATTGCTAAGGAGGGCAATTCGAAAATGGACTTGTCCAGAGTTTAAGTTAACCGTATAGCCGCTGTATATGTTAGGGAGACATAAGAATTTTAGAAAGGCTTAGGTGGGGCATAGCACAAAAAAGGTTGGGAAACACTGCACTAAACTATTGTGGCGGTACGCTATATTTTTGTAAATATTAATTTTAGTTTAGTTTCGTTTCTTCTTTCTACCCTTTGTTCTATTGTTCTATTTTCTTCTAGAACTTTCTTATCTATTCCCTGTCCCTTGGGTGGGATGAGCAGTTCCTAGAAATTTGAGGAGCAAAGGTGTAAACAGGAGCCGGAGAAAAAAGAGAAGTGACGTAGCAGGTCATTCGTAAACCGGACGGCAGAGTGTACGGACGAGGTGAGAATACTGGGAGTCGTATTTTCAATGACCGGATAGTTCAGAAATAAGTTCAGAAAAAAGATCATGTTTTAAGGTCGTATTGACGACTGTGGAAGGAAAAAATCCTAATTATTGTAGAAGAGAAGTGGCCAGTTATAGGAGAAGGACGTGTGTTATCCCACCCAATAGTACGCATAAAGAAACAAGCCGAAAAAAGGGACAAAACCCCAGATATCCCTATTTCTATCTTATCTACCATTTTTTCTGTCTTCTTAATTCTATCCCTTTTTCTGTTATTAGTGTTAAGTTAGTGTTTAAGGTTAGTTTTAAGGTTCCGGGTTATATTGTCGCGATCGGGATCTGTATTGTACACGTGCTTTGGATACAGCGAACTATTATTATCGCTGTAATTTCGCATGCTACTGTTTGCACCGTGAAGTTGGAATCCCCCGAAATAGAATCTGTATAAAGACGCGAAATACCTTAATTGGAAAATTATATCAACTTTTGTTACTTTATCCTGTCTGCCTTTGTGGTGAATTCTAATTTAGCACACTTTCACACTATAAACAAAAACACGCGCAGTGCAAGTCAAAACACGTCGCGTTATTAACGCAAAGTGTCAACTATCGGTCCAAGGTCACACGGACCGGCGCCGACTAAGTACTAAAGTAGAGATCCGTATCCGTGGATCTAGACACTAATGATCCGTATCCGTATCTGCGGATATACATTTTTAACGATCCGGTACATCACTAGTCATGGTTATCAGATAAACTGGGGTGCTGCTATTGTGCTCACCCTTTGTTCTAGGGACAGCTGATCCCGATAGACGGCTGTCCGATCGTCCGGTATTAGAGTTACTCATTTCTCTGTCTTTTGCTTGTCCCGGGATTCCAGGATAAAAGTGAACTGTTTCCCGGAATAAAATTAATTATTTTTAAAGATATACAAAATATCTTGAAATCAAACGATAAATTACTTTAAAAAACGAAAAATAATTATACGTTCTGCAACCTCTAAAATCATATTAATAATGCTGTGTAAGGAAAGTTTGACGGATGAAGTTTGTGAGTCAGACACTCTTAGGAGCGAAGTGCAAATGTAAAAAGGAGCGTCATATTCGACCGTATTCCGAAATTCTTAATGAAAGAAATCAAAAATGTAAACAATTAAAGATGGATACTTTTTTCCGAAAAATGTAAAAAATTCGAAACTAAAATTTTTAAATAAAAACATTTAACTTTATTTATGATATAAATTTTTAATTTTTAAAATGTATTTTTATGTATTTTGTATTATATTGTATTAATAAACAAAATTATTAGCTTATTTTTCACTTATGTAGAACCTAACCCTATACCTCACTGTAAATACGGGTTCGTTTTACGCCAGCTTTTGTAGGAACGGAACTGCGGCGTAAACCGAGGGCTACCTGTATAAGATATTAAAAATTACCTTTGAATTACGTATAAATTTTCACAAATAGAAAAAATTATTAAAGTTTGCTGGAAACTGCTTACAACAACAACAACACTTTGAAATGAGTTGAAAATTTAAAGAAAAAAAATGAACTTAGATCAAACTTCTAAGTTAGAAGGTAATTTTCGTCTTTTTAAATAAAAACAATACAAAATATTATTGTAAATTTTTATAAGATTTTAAAAATGAAAGATGGTCAATACTCCGATCACTCAATTTGATTCTTATTTTAGTAATGAAAAGTCCGGCTACCGAGAATGCCCTTTCCGATACAATTGATATGAGTGGAATTCTGTTTTCTCTTAAATGCATTAATTAATTAAACACGTGTTGTGTTTTTTTTTTAATTTAATAAATTTAAGCGACCCCGCAATTAACCTTTCAATATTAGCTACTCAAGTCCGAATAGCTCGATGAAAAATTCTGACGTCTAAAAAAAAAAGTCAACAACCCACTGCGTGTTTAGAATTAACCCTACATTACAAATCTCTTAAGTACAGCGTAGAATGTTGATAAAGCATGATAATGTGAAAAATGTATCTATAACATCTATGTACAATGAGATCGCGCACAACCTCAAAATCTTCCTAGGGCAGCCTCTGGTTCGGCCCGTGAAAATTCTTTCCAATTCGGCCCGGGGGCAACAACTGTTGGTCATCCCTGCTCTATCCGGTAGGCTAAATTGTCGAGAGTTGCATCAACTCGTGTGTATTTTTAATGGGGTTTTTTAGCATTTTTAGTTATTTTAGTTTTATGTTTTTAGTAACACACGATTGTTGATTCGTCTGTTTTTAGAGAGACGAGGCTGAAATCGTCAGCTTTTACGAAGAGGCACGTGAATTTAGAATTGGATTTCTAGCAAGTGTTATAACAGCAAATGTACATTTTTACATCATTTGCAGATTGCACTTTTTTGCAAGAAGGAGAAACAAGATATATATCGGCAAGAAAGTTGTTCAGCTTACATTAAATTCGTAACCGTAATAAAATTTTGGATAATTTTATAAAAATATTACTAATAAACTGGATATTGAAGTATATATTTATTTTTCATCTTTTAAAACTTTCAGTGTTAGAACAATCATTTTTAACTCTTGATTTCCTATTTATTTCTAACTTGCCAGTTAAAGATATTTCTCTCTCTAAAGATTTTATCCCTTTTGATTTCTGCGCCTTCAATACAAATTCCACAGTGGAAACGATGTTAGAGTAAAAATGAGTCATAATCAAACCAACTTTGTTTTAATTAATTATTTATAATTAATGATATTTGAGGTTGAAAGAAATCAACAGCCTTCTTGGCAGTGTGTGAGATGATGAATGCAAAATTTGATCTCTAATTTTCAGTGACTCCAGGTTTCTAAGACGACAAACTGTAGTGTACTAATTAGACGTTACTGTCTTCTGTTATCAAGCTTAATTGGTTTGCCAGACCAGTGCTACGAAAAAACAGCAAACATCACTTTTGTAGTCTCTCTTGTATCATTTCATAGGTATATCTATGGTCTTCTACAATCGTACGTTGGGCATCAGTTATATTTTTAGGAGTCACTGCCGTTCGTGGTCGCCCTTCACGTGGTTCATTATGGAAGGAAGACACCTCTGAAACTTTACCACCTGAACATAATAGTAAAGAATGGAGCATCATCTCCAAAAGCCGATTTCCATCATTTATAAGTAAGTCTATCATTCAGTCTATCACAAAAATAATAATAAATCACTACACAAAGTGCTTCTCTAGAAAGTTCCATTGTTACTATTAGAAAGAGGGTTGTCTCATTTAGATTAAGAGAGATTATGCTAAACAAATTTCAATGTGTCATGTGAAGTTTATTACAAAAATTATTTATTAAAAAGCTTATTAAAAAATAATAATGAACAGTACTCACTCACGGATAGTTTTCTTGTATTGCAAAAACTTTCAGAGTAACCTTCGTATAATATACGCGAGGCTCGCTGCTCCTAAACTAATATTTTGAGGCACTATAGACTATAGCTTAGTGTCGATTCTAGAGTCTAAGTAATACTCATACAAACTTTATTCTTAAAATCCGGTCTGAACCAAAGATTTATATAAAGCGCAAACCAACAAGAATTTTTTATATTTATAGATTAACATTTTGTTATAATAAATGCTAAACAAAGTAAGGTGCAAGATGTGTTCGAAAAAATTTGTATTGAGAGTTGTTAAAAACCACATCGAAAAACTATAGCTTCTATTTAAAAAAATTGTATGTATAGGCTAATTTGTGCTTTTCTAGCTTGGCCCTTTTGCAATGCTATGTTTATTCTTCAGTAGAAAACGAATTACAATATACAGTAGGTCATTTAGAACTTCGAATTTTTGATAATTTTTCGAATCCCGAAATAATACTAGAAAATAGACTTAATACTAAGATTTGATACTTTGAAAATCAGTTTTTGCAATATAAAAACAAACTGAAATATACGCAATTCAGATTTTTCTTTTAAAATCAAACCAATCTCAACTAAATTAATGCAAATTTTTAAAATCACGGATTAGAAACACCACCAGTTATTTTCAAAACTTACGAAATTATTAAAATATTAAACAGTAAAGAAAAACAATAACATTTATTAGTTTTTACTGACATGTAATATTTAGATAAATTATATTAGAATGATATAGTTTAAAAAAAGAAAAAAATAATACAATTTATATGTTTGTCTCGATGACACTGGATTCACTTCTATTCGATTGGTATTCAACGAGTGTCATTTGTCCTCTGCAATTCGGGCAGAAGTTATCCCAATCCATCAAATAAATCATCCTCGGATGAATTTCGCACGACGTTCTAATCCTTCCTTTATCAAACATTCCGCACGATGTGCAAAAGATAACTCCCTTAGGTCTTTCACAAATGCATTGCTACAATACACAAAAAACATTTAAATATCAATTCATTACGAGCAATGAAATTAAATTTTTTTAAAATTTAAGTTACCGGTACTGTAAATGCATAAACCTTTACTTACAAATCGGCGCCATGTTTAATTTATCAATCGAACACGGCGCCAATTTTGAAGCCGAATTTGAAAATTATCGCCAACTCTTACATATTTTAATACAATTACATATTAAAATATATTCAGTTAAGACTATTTTTTATTGTTAATAAAGTTAAATTACTTTTATAACGTTGCCGTAGCGTCCAGAAGTCGCCATTTTCGTCTCCTTTCCAAAATACAGACGACAATAGTTGAAATGACGTCTTTAAATAATAGTCTCGCGTCAAATTTATTGTCTATTATTATTGGTTCGTGAAATATATTTTAAATATTGATAATTATATATTATCAATAAAATACATTTAATATTGATATTATCTTTTTTTAAAATCACTTTTATACTTTTAAATTTGTTAATTTTATTAAATTTTCGACCGTTTGTACGAACGGTACATATATTTAAATTAGGCGTCTCTTTCAATTCATTTCTTTATTCGTACATAATTTAATAAATTAATTTTTAATTTTCGTTTACATTATAAAATTCGTTTAATTATAAATAATATTTAATGGATGTTTGCTATAAAGCGTGTATTAATTAATTATAATTTTAAACGACTTATCGAATATTCCTATAATTACGCGATTAAATTTTATAGACATTTGATAGCTTTTCAATGTCTCTTATTTCATATATTATTATTTTTTTAATGCCGAATGTGTAATTTTTCGTGCTATTCTTAGACGAAAATAAGTACAGTAACAAATCTTATATCTGTACAATTATTTATTAATTTCAATCACCGTTCGATCTTAATGGTTAGACATTTGCAGTGTGCACTGTGCGCCTGCATGTGATATAATTTAATACAGGACAAGTGCGTTGTAGTTGTGGATTATAGTTCAAATAAAGTGATCAGATATTGTAATTAGGCGGGACAGTCCCGCTTTTTGATATGCTGTTCGAATTTTTAAACTGTTTGAAAAATGTCAAATTGCATAAATTGTAATTCAAAGATGAATAGTATTGTATACGAGTTATAACGTAAAGGTTTTAATATTCAATTTATAAAAATTGTATCCCAACTGGAGTTTTATTGTCCAGTCTGTCACTGTTGTCTGTCGGACGACTGTGAACTGTCGAGTATATTTGTGCTGAAGTAGCGCTGTTTCGGAACATGTTTGGTGTTTTGACGTCATATTTAATAGAGTATTTCATTTACGCTACCTATCGCTTGCTTAAACTGACCAATGATGGCTGTTTCCTGTTCCAACGCATACGTCCCTCATCATTCAGCAATGTAACAGCTCCAGATTGAAACACCTTTTCTCAGTTACTGCTGTTGACTGCCGAACGCAGACAATGTGTATCGTGTGTGTATCGTGTCATGTGAATGATGATTTTTACTAATTATCTGAATTAAAAAAATATCTTAATTATTTGAATTTTAATAAGAATAGCGAAATTTTGGCAATCGCTTAATTGTGGGTAAATAAGTCAGAAATAGTACACCGGAATCGATCACGTGACTCTTGACGTAACATCGAAGCACCTGGGCTAACGTTCCCTTCTTACGTTTCGTGATATTTAAATGATAATGTTGATGTTGTGGATACATAAAAATATATTCGATTGTACGTATTTGAAACAAATGGTAAATCCTACCAACATTCCGTCCAAAGCTCTTTTTCGTGGACAGAATAAAATATACAGTAAAACCTGTATAAACCGGAATCGCACGGTACCGAATATTTTTTCCTGGTTTGGCAGGTTTCCGTTTCGAACAGATTCTTTAACATAGAAAAATCACTTCGTTCTAAAGAATTTTCTCCGTTTAGGCTAGTTTCCTTTTTATTCGAGTTACGTTTTGTACAGGTTTTACCGCATACTGTGTAATTTATATAAATATTTTAACTTCAACATAACCAGAAAAAAGAAATGAGAGACTTATAAAATCGAAAATAAGACAATTAATTACTACACAAATATGAGACTATCACTACACAATTTAAAATTCACATTACACATTTTGTGTTCAGTTGTACTGTACGTTAGGATATGCATTTCTATAAATATTACTAAAATTATTATATATTTTTAAAAAGTTTGCTTAAAATCTTTTCAAGTTAAATATATCAAAATATATGCATATTACAACAAACTTTTAAAATATTTTCTTGCCTTTTTCATTAAACAGAGTTTAATTTTGAGTAAAATCTTAATAAAGATGTATCATTATCAAATTTAAATACAAGTCCATAATTATATATTATACTTTTTCTACTGAGGGTTCTTAACCTAGACCTAAATGCTTTATATTGATGAACTGATGGTATAAATGAATGAATTATATTTCTTAATTGTTTAAGCTGTAACTAAAATTAGGCTGAAATACATGTGAGAAACAGATCTTAACTTCGGATTCTGACACTCACAAAGTCAGAACATTGACCTCAAAAGTAAATTGATTCGATTTGGAAGTGACATTTTAATTATTGTCGTGAAAAACTGACCTAGTTTTGCTGTTTGGAGACTCTACTTCAGCGTCAGTCTGCTGTATTTGCCCCTTTTAAGCTGTTAGACAAAAGCTAGCAGAATGAATTGGAACCAAATTGAAAATTAAGTGCTATTTAAATGCTCCATTAAAAAATTGAGTGTTTGATTATTTTTTTATTGGTTCCATCAGTTTTTATGCAATTATATATAGGCATTCTGTAGCATTTTGGAAGAACCGAATAATTTCAATCTTCTGTAATATTGCTAGAGATTAAACTATCACGTTACTCTATCTTCCTTTTCAATTTGATGTATTAAATTTAAATACATTACATAGTCATAAAAACTATTACATAAAAAAGTAAACTAAAAATTACAATACTAACTTATTATAAATATAATATTATAAAATATTATAATTTATAACAAAAATTATTAAAATATTTATTTATTTTCTGGTGATATTATGTTTTGTGAAATATTAGATCCATACAGACAATATGTTCCTAAAATATCAGGTTTATTGACTAAAGAGTTGTTTTTGCCTTTATCAACAGGACTTGTTTGCTATCGGCGTATTCAAACTCTCAGCGTGCTGCCGGAAGTGACGNCTGCTGGCGTTTGCGAGAGAACACTATTTACCAGCAGCGTTGCCACTCGCGATATATGAAAAAACTTGGATCTGGATGGGAAAAAATCCAGATTATTTACCCAGAAAAATTCATGATTAAAATGTAATTATAAATACTTTATCATAGTACTGTACATTCATGCTGTTATAATTACAGACACTATAACAGTGGCGTACCGTGGGTGTCAGCCGCCCGGGGCGGAGGAAAATTTCGGCCCCCTTATTTAGGTATTTCAATTTAAAAGACCAAAATTCAGTCACAGAACAAGCAATGAAAAATTCGGTGATAGTGTAGCGACCTGTTTAAAATAGTTCTAATGGATATTAGTGGTGTATATGAACACGAATGAATCGTACAAGCAAAAAAAGAAAAAAAAAAGGTCAAAAGGTTTCGTAGGAATTCCTGGGACGAAAAAGTTACTAGTTCACCCGGCGAGCCGACTCTCGGACTGTCCGGACGATAGCACTATCGTAGGCACGATGCAAGTATAGATTCATAGATGTTTCAAATTTTTACAAGATATTATTATTATTATTTATTGTGAAATTTTGCCGCCCCCTAAAAGGTAATTTTGCCGCCCCCTAAAATATGCCGCCCGGGGCGGGCCGCTCCTGCCGCCCCCACAACGGTACGCCACTGCACTATAATACAAATTTAAAAAGCCATTTATTACCTAATTTACACAATAGTTAATGTTATTTCACAGCTACTCTGTTCTTTTTCCATTAATAGTACTGCACAATCTTTATGTTCTTCTTGTCGCTTCTTATACCTTTGGTACCTTCTTATACTCCTTGTACTACATCTCTAATTAGTTCAGGTTCGGATTCATACAGTGAACAGCTAAGATTTTTCCTACTGATCTCTTGTTTACCAAGCAACCTGTTTTTTGATGATTCAATAGTTAAATAGCTGAAGTTAAGATCTTGCTGTTTGTGTTGCGATAGCAAATCATTGCGGTGTATGATTTCATAGCTTGAGCAGGTGCTTAAGTGTATCTGAGTGTTTTTAACTACACATGATTCAGGATTCAACGAATAAAGTACCGTGCTTTTCGTTTTTGTTTCTAAAATCTATTTTTTTTATTATTTAAGTTATTTTGTGTTTATACAATAAATATAAAATGACTTATATCATTATCCTGTTGCTTATGAGAATTTATCTTCAGAACTTTGGAGAAAAATGACAATTTCTTCCTGACAGTGACTACGAATCAGACCATCAGATGAGAATGCAATCAGTCGATGATAGTGAAGCAGATGCCAAAGAGTTACCGGAAAACACAGAATCATCTGTCATCAGATTCTGTGTAATTTATTATATGTAAAAATGGAACAACCAAATGGTATAAAGAACCAATGTTCATACTACAAATGAGTGTATAACATTACCGTGTATTGATTTTTTTCTATTGATTTTCTATTGATATTGATTTTTTTCTATTGATTTGTTGTAAAATATAATGTTTAGGAGCTTAATTTTTAAAAGTATAACGTAGTTTGATGTTAATAAACCTTTTCTTAATTCTTCCCTATTATCTGACATTTTTGCTTATCCGACGTTTTACCCTCCCGTTATGTCGGGTAATCGAGACTCTACTGTATATGTAAAGTCATATTTAAAAAAAAAAAAAACATATTTTACGAAAATTAGAAAAAAACAACCTAGAAACCAAGAGAAGGTCGAAAAACCCAGATCTGGGTTTTAAAACCAAGGAGTGGTAACCCTGCTGACCAGTAACATGATGCATCTTTACCCCTTGCAATGGTCAATAAACTAGTCCATCGCCTAAGGGGAGTGCCTTCCTGGGTTGGTCAGACTGTAAATAGGAGCAATTTAACAAGTAAGAAGTAATAAACAAGGATGCACATGATCTAACTCAGTGTTTCTCAACGGGGGCGATATCGCCCCCATGTGGGCGTTTTTCCATGTTGAGGGGGCGATTAGTAACAATTTATATTTTGGGAGGCGAAAAATAATTTTCTGGGCGATATAGTAAAACATTATATTAAGAATAATTAGATATTTTATTCGTTATATCGTACAATAATTAAACAAATAACATTATACTAGTCACTAGTCTATTCAATGCAGTACGAATTTGGCGTTAGCCTTTGCCCGCGGCATCGGAATTTTGAAGTGAAGGGGGCGATACTACGTAACGGTTTTATTGAGGGGGCGATACTACGTTGATGGGGGCGACGATTCGTTAGAGATTGAGAAACACTGATCTAACTTATTCTAATTAGACGTGTTTTCTATATACCGTATATATTAACCAAAACATATTTATAAAACTTAATTATAAGTTCTTTTTTACAAATTTTTTAAATTAAAATTTTAAATTAATTTCAAGTTTTAAAAAAATCGATCAGTTCGACTTACAGTACATACCTTATCATTTTGATCGATCATTTGTGAGGGCAAAGCTATTCCGGACATCCGCTACTTATCCAACGTTGTAAACCGTGTTACGAACTATAATAATAAATTTATATAATTTTCACATATAAAATATTGCAAATTAAAGTAAACTGACTTTACTGTTACATAGAATACGTCTACACTTATACTAAAGAAGCAATTTGCCTCCATAGATCAAGTTTCGGTTTCGGTTTCGTTTCGATCGAATTGCTTATTAACAATATTGCATTTATATAATAAACAATTTGACGGAAATATTTTTATTTCAATGAGCATATACTGGTACGTGTTTAATGTATTTATCTACACGCTATTTAGAAATGTTTTCTTTAATATTTTATTACTTATTAATACGCTCTTTATAGACTTTAAATAAATTTATTTGAAAGTATTTTTTTAATTTGTTATCGATCTAATATATGGTAAAAATTAAATTAATATTAAGTTTGATGTTAAAATAGTTATCGAAGTGATTTAATTTATTTATTTTCTTGCAAGGATTATTCATCTGGTATAAAAATCAATATAAAAATTTGAAATTATTATAGGATCTGTATAGAAAATTTTATAAATGTTTAAGTTATATCTACTCTCTAAGTATATATATAAACTACAGTATAGTACGTAGCTTAATTTAAATTATGACGAAGCTTTTATTCGTCACGAAAGAAAGAAAGAAAACATATATAGAAACAGTGGCACAAGGAATCGATGAATGGTCGCGGAATTTATGGAGAAGTGGGCCAAGCGGAGGGACTTCGCTGATTTTCAGCTTTATTAATGTGGGAATTTTACTGTAATTCGGCCGATATACAGTACTTTAACAAGAGGCGAATCATGTGTAAATTAGCCGCCTGCATGTTAGAGATATTTGGCCGCTCCCGCCCCATTATGTGAATCGCGAGTAGATTTATAACTTAATCCAACCGATAGGAGTTTACTATAGTCTATTTNCTGTAATTCGGCCGATATACAGTACTTTAACAAGAGGCGAATCATGTGTAAATTAGCCGCCTGCATGTTAGAGATATTTGGCCGCTCCCGCCCCATTATGTGAATCGCGAGTAGATTTATAACTTAATCCAACCGATAGGAGTTTACTATAGTCTATTTCGTAACTTGGCACCTATTGTAAACAAAGATTTTGTCGTGTTAATCCGCCGGAGATTTTCATTGGTCAAATCACAATCGGAAGTGGCTAGACACGTGTTGACCAATTAAGCCCCTTTCTCTGCACGTGTTAAAGTAGGTTAGAGTGGTTACAATTTAAAAATTACCGAGATAATACTTAGAAAAGTTATTATAGCCTACTTTAACATTTTTACGTAGCCGTTTAAATTATTTCCATCGTTTAAATATAGTTTGTCAAAAATTATTATTAAATATATATTATTAAAGACTTACACAGAATATATTTATAATTGTGTAGTTGAACATACTTCAGAATTTTTATCTATCCAACTATTTTATTAAACAGATATAAAACAAAACAAAAAATTCTCCGGCAATCCTTAAAAATCATACGCAAACCTCTAAAGGAAAACGTTACTATAATGTATAGATTTATCTATGTGATATTTATATAATTAAAAATTTTTAAAAATAATTATAGTGTAAACTTACCTTATCAATCATCTGTATCTAAAGATAGATGCTCAAAGTAATCATTTATATCGCTTTCGTCACTACTTGTGTTCGACTGAATAATCAGTTTTTCTACGAGTTTCCGAAATCTCATCAGGTTTTCACATTCAAAACCAAAATATTATAGTGTGCATGACCGGAAATAGTTTATTTTTAATGATTCAGAAAGTGCAAATATTCATTAAAATAACAATTTAACAAATATGAAAAATTCTGCCACATTTACTTCGGCAGCTAAAACTTCTGCATTCCTAATGTATTTATTAAATGCTTCATCAGATCTGGTTGCACTTAGAAATTTAATAAGCTCACTTAAAATATTAAGAGATTCATTTATGTTGGATTGAGGACACTGGAATATTTTACTTACAATATCAATTTTTGAAAGAACATCGTTCCATATAACGACTGAGCAATTAACTTGAAAGACAACCTGATCTAACAAACATTGGTTGGTTAATGTTTTTTGGTGCAAGAGTCATTCATATTGGCCAGGCTGCGCCATTCTAACTATGTTTTGTTTTCATGTATCGGGAATTATAATCTATTATGTCGTTTAGACTTATTATGATATCATTTAATTAGTCTGAGAGGTCGAATTGCTTTTATTCCGCTCTCTCATCTTGTATTACTTACAGATTTCACTATTAAACTAGTGATATTACGATATAGTATGTCCCATCTATAAGGGGATGCAGAAAAAAATGTGTACAATTCTTGTACAATATTAAAAAAATTAACTGTTTCAAGTGTTGCGTTGCCATAACTTAACAAACATCTGTTTGCGATAAAATGCACCAGACTGACTTTTTGTTCTCCTATCTGACATACCTGAATTTATAATAATTCTTTGCTTACATAAACTATATATTTTTTCTCGAATATGTAAAGGGCTGTCCATAAATTATGTCTGTATTCTTCTTGAAATCTTTACTCTCCCCTCACTGTCCCAGTTTATGAAAGTTTCTCCTCTTCGGACGTCCAACAAAACTCAATCCTTCTCAAAACCTTTATCAATTTATGAATAATAAAATGCATAAACTGTGTAAATTTAATGAAATAAAACGGACATCCATTGAAATTCAATCCCTTGTCCGACATTGCCCTATTTGTCATAAACTCTCCCTCCCTTCCAGTGTGGACGTCATTCATGGATAATACATAAAATTCTTATAACGATCCAAACCTTACTAAAACGTGGGTACCGAGAGTTCATTTACGCTAAATTAAAATAAGTAAGCACAAAATGAAAACAGTACCTGTTGTTTATTCTTTATCAGCAAAAGTTCTAATCCCACACGACTTCTTTGGTTAAAGTTAAGATTTATGTTTCCACTTCTTTCCCGAGACTACAAATATTCGAGTACAAAGTAACCGGTTTCAATGTATTTCTACTTAAGTTGTTAAATAATTAGGCTAAGTGATTGGGGAATTAGGGACATAAATGAAACCATGTAAAAGTCGGAATTTTACTTAAACAAAAACTTAACCGAACCAATCTCTAAAACAGTACAGTGGGGACTGATTTCTTCGTATTATTATATGTAATAAAAACAGAAATTTTTCCAGTTCAATGAGACTGAAAAGGTATAAATTTCGGAAATTCCCGTGGACACCTGGCCCTACAACGTATTAGTTAGAAAACAAATGACAATCTATTAAGTTTTAACATATTTAGATTCTTACAGATATGATGAGAAACGTTTAAAATTTATAACAACCCTGTCGCGTCCTTCGAAATATACTAGTGATAAGACAAAAGAAGCATTTGACACTGACCAGTATCGGCACCGTTGGGATTTGGCCACCTGTGGGCATGCACGCACTGCACATCTATTAGGACCGGCTCTGGTTAAAGCGTCATCTAATTTTAATTAAAGTATTTCGTGTTAGTTTTACCGACGTTTTAAGTGAAGTAGCTCTTGTTAGTAATTTTTGTTGGTGAAGTTGGATAAACTGAGCCAGCAAGGATGTAAACGGGAGACGGACGAAACTTCTACACGTCTTTATTCTACGAAGAGCTACAGACACACTACACGTTAGAAAAATAGCAATAATTTAGAGGGTCACAGGCAACTAGAAAAAATAAACAGTGTCACCGTACATCGCATTATATCTTTCAGGAGACCAGGAGATAAACTTTTTAACACGTGACAGCCACATTCCTAACAACTCTTTGGTACCAGCAAAGAGAACAATTTCGAAAGAATGATTTGGTCAAATAATGAATGAAAGGAGAAATAGAATAAAACCAGAGAAATTACGTACTCTAATTTTTTTTTAAAAATAAAAAGCTGTAATAAAAATTTATAATCATTTTCATATTTACAATCTTCGAAATAATATTTAAAATTACGTTAATATGTTCAGTTTATTATTTTATAATAAAGTTTAAAACAGTATAAGTAACAGTTATATATATATACAGGGTGGGGCATAAGTAACGCCTTTTTGAAATTTTAAAAAATTTTAAATTTTATTGAATAAAAATTACATAAATACAGCAACAAAAATACAATGATTTAATATTAATGGACATGATCAAGATTCAATACAATGCTGAACTCTACTTGCAACACTTCTACAAACTTTTTGACACATTTCCATGATAATTACAGAAAATTTCTCTGCAATTACTTGTTTTAATTCAGGAATTGTTTTTGGTTTGAGGCTGTAAACCCGATCCTTCAATACACCCCCACAAAAAAATTCTGGTGGTGTTAGGTCTGGTGATCGTGATGGCACTCAAAAGGTCCTCGTCATCCTATCCATCTCTCCTCAAAATTTTGATTTAACAATTCCCGAACATTTAAAGAAAAGATACAGTATAAGATATATCTAAAATAATTTCATATAAAATTAAAACATAAATTTTTGCAGTAGAAACTAATAGATATTAAAAAGAGCGTTACTTATGCCCCACCCTGTATATTATATATATATTTTTAAAAAATCAATCTTTAAAAATAATTCTTAAAAGATTAAAAAAAACTTCAAAGGTTGATACAGAAGACAACCGTCGTTTTTTAGCTATAACCGCATTTTATCAGAGACAAAACTATTAAGGATTACAACCGTTAGTTTTTATTACATTACAATGCATTTCGGGTGCAAAAAGTTTATTACACGTGCACCCCTCTTCAGGTAATACATAACTACAATAAGGAAACATATAGTTGTTACGAAATTATTACAAATTATTACAAATTAATGTTATATTTACTCTTACATATTTAAAAAATATGCAAATATTGCACTTGTATTAATGTGATATTTTGAAAGGAGGAAGTTAGTAACAGTTTTAAAATGCTAACTTTAAAATAATTTTCAATAAAATGTTTTCTCTCTATAATAAACTATATATTCAATTATTTAAACGTAAATATATCAAGATTGCATAACTGATAATGTATATTATCATTAAACAATGGCGGTTCGAACGGTGCAGAGTCGTTAAGTAGTCCCAAGAGTTTTTTGTTTATATATTGATACTTTTTATATAGGTTGCCTCCAAAAAGTTGCGGGTAATTAATAACGTCTTTGAAAAAAAATAAGAAAAAACAAATGTGTGATGTGTGCTTAAAGTAAATTTTTACCTTATAATACTGTACTGAAGGAAGCACAGTTAAAAAATAAAAAAATTTATGTCATTAGTTAATTTCTCTGCTTAAATATTACCGAACTTTCAATAGCTTTATGAAGTTAAAACGAAAGGAACTCACCGAACTTTCAATGGCTTTCTGAGGCTAAAACGAAAGGAACTCTGACAGCTAAATTGTTTCAAACGTGGGAATGTTTTGTAAATTACGCTTTTCTTGGAAGTCGAACAGACCAATACACACGAACGACCCATATGCTAAAACTACACGGGGTGCAAACGTTATAAACATTAACCGAAAAGACTTAAATTATAGTGTGAATTTTTATAAGATAATAAGTTGGTATTAATTAATAATGACAGTATTTTTTATTAAAGCGTTATTAAATGTCTCTATCCTGATTATAAACACTCGAATGTAAAAATACAGTACGTAAATTTCAAGTTATGGCGGATTAATCCTGAATTTGATATTAGATTCTGGACAATTTCTGGAATTTGATGGACGAATTAACGGTCAGGGAACGAAGATGAAAGATATGTCGCGTTATATACAAATTTCAATACTGAATTTAAAAAGTACTTACTTACTTTACTGTCCCTTACTTCTTAACTGTATCTGTATATTTATAAGTTATTGTCACGGATAAAATGACGATTCAGAATTCAGATGTAAATACTTTATTCAAACACAGCTGACGTTACACAAACAATACAATTAATTAAAAAGAAGAATCGAACATAGCCTATATTATCGTGACATCGTCATAATGCCGGGCTGCAACTTTTAATATTTTAATTTTAAAAATCACGTAACTTCCGATCCAGACCGGAATTTTGTATATAGTTAAGTGAAGCCGAGACCTCACCCGACGATACGGGAGAAGGATCGTCCAACAACGTCTATAAACGGGTGATATATTCCTTTGCGCGAAGTAGGGAAAGTGGAGAAATTGGGTGCTGTGAAATCTAATTGTCATATTCCCGGTCGTAGATTACGTGAGAGGGAGAGGGAGTGACACTGATTGAAAGTTTTTGCGGTCACCCAACACCGATTCTAAAGCGAAAAAGTAAACGCTTCTTCAGAAGGGGGCGTGGGATCAGGACCGTGCGGACACAGCTGCATCCTCTCAGAAAGGGAAGAAAAACACTGTAATTTACGGGACAATCGTTCGAGAAAGAATGTAACCCAATCCTTCGGGAGAGCGGGTCCGCATCGAGGGAGAAGGGGTGGTCAGCACCTCGCCACCCGAATCGCGCCCCTGGCACCGCTCGGAGACCAATGGGGATGCAGAAAAGAACAGTTCGGACCAATCGGAAATAGAAATTTGGGACATTTTGTATAATTTGTATAAAAAATTATTGGAAAGAAATTGAAACAAATAGTTTATCACTCTCATCTTCATCTGAACTTTCATTCTCACCGCTCTTGTTTCATATTTCATTGCCATTATCCTCTGTTCCATCCAAACTGTTGGTAACACGTTTCATAAAGCCCTTTATGTCCCAACAATATTTCATAATTCAAGGTAGAATTAAAAAAATAATAAAAATTTTACATAACTAAGCGATTAATTATGAAAATTAGTTACCTTCAATTACATTACTTTTTTTCGGATATTACTGTACTTTGTAAATACGAATTTTAAAAAATTATATCTAACATCTGGGAATCAATCAGCGTAAAAAAATGTTGATTCCTTTCTTAATAACTTTTACAAATTACATCAAAATCATACCTAATGGATCAGAAAATTGTACTCAAAGCGTTCGTTTTATTATCTAAAAGTGTAACTTACGAGAGGACGGCATGATGTTGGCTCACCAATTTTGGTCAAACTCGCTGAGGATATAGCGCATCCCGAAAGACTAACATGTGCCAAGCAATAGGGCACACACTCAAAATTAAACGGTTAAAAATTGTATAATTATTTTAAACCTCCAGAATTTCCATCGCTCTCAATATGGTCGATGGCTCAGTGGCACTGCAGGGTTCATAATCAGATAATTCGTGCTTCGAATCTCGTCGGTAACAAGATTTTTTTTCTAAAAACTATAATTTTTACTTTAGTTTTCATATTTTTAAATCTATTATATTTATTTAATAAATATCTTCGAATATTCATGTATATATGGGATTCGGAAAATTATTACCAACTGTCTTTTTGTGTTTACAAGAATCTACTGTACTGTACAATCGGTCCACTTATACAAAAAAAAGTAAAAGAATTACAAAGCGAATATGGTAATATTATAGTGACGTGTTCGAAGTCTGGAAAATTAACAAGCAGTTCGTATATAGAATTTCTAAATTCAAGTTTACAATCTTACGTGCAAAATAAATAAATAAATTCCTTTTATTTATTTGTCGAAACCGTGTCTTCTTCTTCTTGTTTCTTCTAATTCTATGTCACGACTTGGTGAATTTATCGACACTTGGCAAATAATTTCATCATCCACTTGTGTATACAGTCATGACTTGTCTATACAGTATCAGTCAGGCACCTTCCGTCTTACCGTCAAGTCGGGAGGGGAGTGGGAAGTACGGAAGGTGCCTGACTGATACTGTATACACAAGTCACAACCTATCGATGTAACAGACTGAAGAGGGGCGAAAGCCCGAAACGCACATCTGTATGAATTAAAAGTGGATGATGAAATTATTTGCCAAGTGTCGATAAATGCACCAAGTCGTGACATAGAATTAGAAGAAATAAATTCCTCTTACTGTATTAGTAGTTTCATAGGACAAACAAATTCAGAAGTTTATGATACTATTTTTTTGACGTACACTTTGAAAATTATACCACTAAAATGTATAAAACAAAAAACAAAACTTATAAAATAAAAATAGGTGATTATACTTTCCTCGATTTTGTTCCTTTATGTGGTATCGAACAAGGATCTGTTCTTAGCGGTCTTTTCTTTTCAATATATTTAAACAAACTTTTCTGCCGTCTTAAATCTCATAGCTTGTGCCGATGACATAAAATTAATCTGTTCTGATCCATCTATCTTACAGTCTGATATTTATTAATAAATATGTATAAATCTGCAAATTAGTACAGAAAAAACAGTGGTTATGTGTTACGCTTTAATTCGTAATCCTCTATTACTTGTTATTTACATCGATTCTTATCCAATTAATTACGTAACTTCTATTAGTGATTTAGGTGTAGTTTTTGATACCAAACTTACTTTCAAAAATCATATTGATAAACTAGTTAAATCCCTGGTTATCAGACATGGAATTTTATGGCGATTTTGTAAGCCCATCTTTAATTAATGAAAGAGCATTGAGGACCATTTTTAATGCTAATTTTCAATCTTGCATTGATTATGGATTGCTCATCTGGTCAATGGCTGCACCTTCCCTTTTACACAAGATTACTTCAGCTATTAATAAGCGAAACGTTTAACAAAATGTGTAATTTGACTTTCACTGTTGACTCTAATATTGCTAGAATTCGCCCGGGCTTCCCATCTTTCTTCGAAAGATTTAAATATTTTGATCGGTTGATATATTACAAATATTTTAATGGTTTTATTTATCAAGATCGGCTTTCATTCTAAATTCCATCGAGAAAACTTCGCACATTTACTTACGTTTTTACTCCTTTTTATCTTCTAAATCTATCCCAACGATCTTTCTTCTACCGTATATTGCGAAATCTTAATAATTTTGATGATTAAAATATAAAAATGCGCTAATAATATTGTTTTATTACTCTGTTTATGGTATACACTCGTAGTTTTATAAAAAAAATAAACGAGCAATTATTTATTGTGGCATTACCACAATGCTGGGCTGCAATTTTTAATTTATTCCATTTAAAATATACGTTCTCCACCCCAAATTAGTACTGTAGTGTCTTGCCCCTGTACATCATACTTTTCCTTTAACAATAGAATCGTGCCGGTCTTCTATTAACTACTTTCGGGAGAAAAGTTTTCACTTAAAATAACGTAATTTCTATTTGTATCCTTATTATAAATAAAATAAGTCCAAAGAAAATACTTATTATACTGGTGTAGTTTCCGTTTATCAAATACAGGAAATCTTAGTCAAAAAATCAAAACAAAATATCTACATTTTCAGGTGAAAATAAAGATATTTTGATTTTTTAACTAAGAAATCTATTTTCCAACCTTAATTTTCTCGTTTAATTTTGAGTTTTGCCGTCCCCTCGTTAGTCTCTTTTCTGTCGATAAAAACAAAATTAATAAATGATATGGAGCAAGATCAACATAATGTACTATGCACCAATTTGTAGGCTGCCCAGCATATATATTAATATTAGAATATATGCTATTAAATGTTGAATAGTTATAGTTTAGGGAATAGGCGATACATATTTACAAATTCATGCATTTAAGATAATCTGCGATTCCTTTTTGCATTTGGTTAAAACATTTAAGGAAAAATAATAGTTGATTTGGATTGATGAAAGTACATTGTGTAATATGAATTTCGTGAAAAACTTAAGTTTATCTCGAATGCTCTGACAATTTAGGAAACTTTTATTATGGGTATGTGTAATTTAAAAATTTCTGCATTAGTCAATAAATTTCTTAGTGATGTTTTAAATATTTAGAATAATCTGTTGTATTTTTTTAGCTTAGAATATTCTTTAATTTGATAACTATGAAAGAAAAAATTATGCAAAACTATTAATGTTATCATAATGAAATACGTCTTATATTTTATTTCCCTATAAAAACTTTGTATTTTCTATATTTTAAGAAAATTTATATAAATTTTGTCTCAATCCATGTAGATAAAGGATTATTTATCACCTTATCTTAATGATTTTATGTTACCAAGAAAAAATAAGATTTCTCTGATTATCATAATGAGATTACTGTAATTGATAATTAACAAAAGTAAAAACTTCATACAAATGTAAAAAAATTTCTATTAAAGAAACACAGTACAGCAGTTAAAACATTTATTTTCATAAAAAATCAAATTGTTGCTTAGTGACTATTTACATAAGGGAAAATTTTAATGCTATAGCTGTCACGTCATTTTGTTATTTCTATAGCAAGGAAGTCTCATTGTTACATAAAAAAATCTGTCTAAAACTTTAATATTACATTCATATTTAGAACACATTTTTTGGGGTAAATACAAATAATTCCTACAATGATTCCACAATGTAAGTATTTGGAACTTATTGAATAAATAACAAAAAAAAAAAAAAAAAAAATATGATTGAAAATTTGGCACATGAAAATTTGGTCTTTCTTTGATAATGAAAAAAATCACATTTATCTATTTTATAAAATGTCAACATAAACATAGAAATAATATAACAATTTTCAAATTCAATTGAAACAACACAACAGTAGTACATACATTTAATTGAAAAATGAATGAATAATAATGTAAACGAGTGTCAAAAATATTCAAATAATCTCAGAATAGTTATCATTCCAGCACATCAGTGACACTAATGAAAATTAAAAAGTACATGACAGGAAAAAAAGTTTCTTATTCCAGAACTGTATAAGTATAGAAAAAAAATACTTATGTATTTTTGTATAGAAAAACTATACAAAATACTCTGTTTTAGAAGAACTTATAGAAAATATTGTAATGAATATCAATTACAAGATAATATGGCAGTAAACTGATTTTGTAATATAGTTGTGTAATATAGTAATTTATTTTCAGGTAAATGTATCAGAAGATTCATCTCAAAATATTTATTTTTATAATGCAATTGTAAACAATTATTTGGATTGAACATATGCAAATGAAAATGTTTTGAAAATATTTTTCAGAGAAATGCTTGCATATGTGAATTTAAGGAAGTAGGAATAAAGCAATGTTTACTTGAGAATGAAAAAACTGATTTGTTTTTAATGCAGCTTTTCCTGTTTTAACAATGGAATATAAGATGTTATAGTCTTATTGAAGACAAATGAAATAAACAAATATACTAAATATATACATAAATATAATACAAGATATCTTAAAATATTTATATTGTAAATATTGAGATTTTGTTTGGTCAAATGTTATTACACAAAGTAAATATTTAATGCTTCAATTCTTTTTAAAAGAACTTATTAATTCACTTTAACTCTACACTATGTAAGCTTTTAGCAACAACTTATACAATTAAATTGAAAACTAATTCTTATTTTACTGATAAATGTAACTAGGATAATATTTCTTGGAGCTTAAAGAAGAAATTCTTTTAATGTAACAAAATACAGATTTGTTACCATTAAAGAATTTTCAATTTAAACTCTAAGATATAATACTTTAATTACATTTAAACTGTACATTTTTGTCTATGCATGTGTATGTTATGTATGTATGTATGTATGTATGTATGTAATATATATATATTATGTTTGTGTAAATGGAAGCTGAAATGAATTATACAAAACATTTTTACATTTATATGTGATATGGTAACCTATATACATGTATATAATATAATTGACTATTTTCCTTTTCAGTAGTTACTGCTTTCTTTTCAATGAAATTAACTTATTCAGTCTTATAAGACAAATAATTTGATTGTTTTGTTAAGCTGCACATTTATGAAGATATCTTGTTTACATATTTAATAATGTCTGATAAGTTTCTGAGGACACAATATATATATAATACAAAACTCTAATACTTCTGACTACTTTTGTACAATAGATATTATATGATAATGTGTGTAAGAAGACAATTATTTGTCTTATGGGTACTTTCACATAGATTTGACATAAATTTGATATTATTGATACATGGACTATAATATTATCTTAAATTGGAGCTAATTGCTCAGGAAGAAAGTTTAGTTCCTGAAAAGGAAAATAGTATTTGAATGTTCTGCATATATATAATGAAAACAAAAATGATATGTTATTATCTGTTATCTGATAAATGTACAATTAAATTACTGCTGAAGGATTTTGTATGAACAACCATATCTTTACTAGCAGCTTCTTTAATAAACATTTTCCATAATGGCCATTCTTGTAAATATTTGATGTTTCCACATATTACTAAAAGATTTCTTGCCCTGGTAATTGCCACATTGAACAGATGAAAATCTGAGAGAAATGTACAATTAGATAAGTGTTTTGTTTGAACACAGGACAGTATTATTATGTCTTTCTCACGACCTTGAAAATAATCAATGGTGCCTATTTCGACATGATGTTTGTCTTTCAGTTCTTTAGGGAGATTCTTCCTCAACATATCACATTGTCCAACATATGGTGTGATAATACCAGCATTCCAATCACATTTAATAAATCTCGATATTTCTGAACATAACTGTATGATGAAATGTGCTTCCTGAAGATTAAAAATATTAAAAGGACTTTCTGTAGAATTCTGACCATCCATTATGTCAAAAATGATGCAAGAATGCATGTGCAAGAAACGACGATTTTTATCGACTTGTGGAGGCGTAATGACTTTATTTTGGTAGAAATATGAAGAAGAAAAGTAATATATGTCTGAATGCATGCGATACTGTTCATTCAAAATGTAAAAATTATTAGGAAATGTATCACAAAGTTTCTCAAAATAAGCTTGATATCTTTCAAAAAATGACTGTTGATAACCAAATCTTCTAGCTACAGCTGATGAAACATTTGCAGTGAGTTGTTCAGGATCTCCTACTAAAATGAGTTTATCAGTATCATATAACAGAGGAACAAGAGTTTCTACTTCAGTTAGTTGAGTTGAATCATCTATAATACAACAATTAAAACGACAGTAACCAATATTACCATATATTGACAATAAAGCACTACATCGACAATCTAGGATTGTTGTTAAAATTACATCTGCATTTTCAAGTATTTCACTTCTCATTTTTCCTCTTGTTTTCTCCATATCAATATGAAATTTAGACCTAAGATAACTTACTCTTTTATGGTAAAATTTCCTGTCAAGTAACAGCTGTTCCACTTTCTCTTGTGTACCATCATAACAAATTTCATTTTCATAATTACATGTCTGAAGTTTGCTTTTCATTGTAGCAATATCATTTTCAACAGCAAGCAGTTTAATTTCATTATTCTGTAAATCTTCTTTATTTCTTTCAATATTGAAATTAATTAAGTTTTCTATACAATGGGCTTGTAAATCGGGACGGGTGTTTTCTGCTTTTCCAACTCGAACAAATCTTAATTCTCGCTGATAACTGTTTTTAAAAAATTGCTGTAATTTAACTAAACGATAACAAATTTCATCAATTGCACAGTTAGTTTGGGTGATAACCAGCAATTTCATTTTATGTGCACCACCATCTTCACACAACAACTGCTGGATCAATCCAATTATAGTATGAGTTTTACCTGTACCTGCAGGCCCTGATATAAGAAATATATGAGGATATGGATCATAAACAGCTTCAGTTAATTCCAATATGATCTTTTCTTGTTGCCTATTATATGATCCTAATGCTAACAATGATTTTGAATGTGATGAAGACTTGGATGACTTTGTACAATTTCTTTCCTGAGGACACAGAATGCTATTTATTAACATTGATTTATGAATATTTAAAAGTGCTTCACTTTGAATAATTAAAGGTTTTAATAAACAAACAGTTTCTATTCTTATTGGTTTTTCAAAATTTAACCTGCCTTCCCTAGCTTTAGTTTTAATAATTAATGAAATAATGCTTGATTTTTCTCTCTGCGTTATCATGCATATTGAATTGTACTGGTGATCAACAACTATATCTTCAACTTTATAATCTACAACATAACCAAACACTTGAGCCTGTCCAATACATCCATGAAGATTTAAGTATAAAATGACTAGGTGGCCCACATAAGGAAAGTTTTTTCTTAGTTTGCTTTGATCATTTAATAAAGTTTTACAGTGAAGTATTATTATTTCACCTTTAATTTCATATGATGATACAGAAACAGAAACAATGCCAGTATTGTTTATATTTCTTCTTTGCCAACAGTTAGTCACATGTTGCCAGATTTCTAACATTAAAAATGGAGCATAAGTATCATAATACTCATCATAACAAACATATGATAGATTAGGTTTCCTGGCTTTACAAGTATCAAAAATATCAGGAGGAGGATCAATGTTTGACTTCTGCTCATCAAGCCAGTTGACATTCCAGCTTCCTATTTCAGCTAGTATATGATTTAGGGTGATAGGAACAGATGGTCTAGGAAATGGTACAGGTGCTGGAATCCCCTTACTGCATTTTGTAAAGAACTTTTGAGACAATTTTTGACTTTCAGTCACAGTTTCTTTATTTACCTCAGTCAAATTTTTACCTAATTCTTTTGCTACAGTTACATCTTTAGTACGAGATCTAAGAACATTCTCCCACCTGCTTTTTAATAAATTGTTTTTTTTCTTTCTTTGTGAGATTTTATTAGATTTTCTTTTAGATTTTAATACAGTTGGAATTTCATCAAGTGTTTCTAATAATATAGTTTTTTTAGTACTACTTTTTTTAATCTTTTCTTTTACTTTACATAACTTATTCTCAGATTTTTTTTGATAAAATGATGGTGATTTTTCTATTTTATCATATTTTGTTTTATTATTCCTGTTATCATCTATTTCTATTAGATTTTCATTATTATTTTCTTTTAATTTTTTAAATCTTACTTTCAAAGATGTTTCTTTTGATGAAGATTTTATAACACTATATTTATCTTCAGAAATTTTAACATTTGCTTTACTTTCGGAAAATTCTTCTACTGAACTGGATTTATCAAAATCAATAAGTTCATCATCTGAAAACTTCTCTTCTTTTATAGGAATCAATCCTTTCAGAGTTAAACTGTGGAAATTTGACAAAGATTCTTTATTGTTAGTATCATGAATTTCATCATTCTCTGTTTCATCTTTATCAAATTTAATCTCACTGCAAATTGGAGTTATTTCAGTATTTGAATCACTGTTTTCTATACAAAAGTTTTCAGCTATTATTGATTTCTTTGAATTTTCACTATCATCATTATTGGCTTTTTCCAATACTTTTTCTACTATTTCTTTATTATTTGATTCTGAATCACTCTTAGCTTCACTATGTAATGATTCTTCATCAGTACTAAGATTTTTAAAGACAAGACGCTGAAATAAAGCTTCTTCATTTATCTTTGGAATGTCATCTTCAAAACAAACATAGTCGGCTTCAACAGTACTGATAACAGAAGAACGGCTACTGCTTTCAATTATACTTCTATTACTATTTTCATCAGCCAGAGATAGCCTCTCATCTGGATCCCAATCTATTACTAAAGTACGTTCAGACCCTGATAAATCATCATCATCATTATCACATTTATTAAAAGACAGAGAGTTTACTACATCAATGTTTTCACCGCTATAATAATTTGGAATTGCTTTATTATTTTCATATAAATCTGATAAAGAAAAACTATCTGTTGAATCATTAGAGAAATTATCAAATGGCTGTTCTAATGGTTCTGTTTCTACACTTGATACTTCTGAATCATGTAAATTGCTTTCAGATTGCAAATTCTTATTGGGAATGTCTTCTAAGCCAAAAATGTTTTCTTCTTCTTTTTCAATTTTAATATTAAATTTTGTATATTTTTCTTGTTTTAAATACATTCCATTTTCAGAAAAAATACTTCCATTATTATCTAATGATGAATGATTTACCAAGTTTTTATTTGCTATTTCATCTGTTTCAGAAAAAGAATCTAATTGTGAGACATAAGGCACATTTTTAGAATCATAGACTTGTACAGATGGATCACTTATATTATTACAATTATTATCTTTCTCTAATTCTGAATCTTTGGCATCATCTTTCTGTGTTTTATTCTTTTTGTGCCGCTTTCCTTTCATACTGTTTTGATAGTATATAATAATAATTTCGACATAGTTTTAATATTGCGATTCATTTCATAATATTTAACACTAGCAATTTTATCTTGATTATTTATTAAATGCCATATAACAAAAATTCAAATATTCTTTTTATTCTCTTATAAATGAGTAATGTAGTTTTTAATTAAGATATTTGATATATAATAATAATTTTTTTTAATCTCAAATATTCTTATGTATAAATTTATTTCTAATGTAGAGAAATTTAATGCTGGCTAAAATCCAAACATTCTTGTAATGCTTTGTTGTAATTAAATCTGGAAGAAAAAGGTAAAAAGAACTATAAATACATTAATTAATTAATTTGTAATTAATTAGAATTACAAATGATTATTAAATATAAAAATAATTATTTTCTAATATTTATTTATATAAATACAAGGCTTTTCAAAATGATTGTTGGGATTTGATGAATTATGTTTACTGTGTAAATAACTAAACTATCATTTTTGCTCCAATGTCTTCATAAAATATACACTTCTTACTGTATTATGCATTACAATATACAGTTTATGTTTACACTTCATATTTGAAATAATGTGTATTGTCAGCTATTAAGGCATGATGCATGGCTATGTGGTATGGCTTCATATGAAGACATTTCCTTAAAACAGGCTAAACTGTTGTTTGTGGAATACCCAGTTCTCTTGAACCTGCAGGAATCAATTTTTTTGGGCTTCACGTTCATTATGTCCTTACACATTCCACAGTTTTGTTTAAAACTGAGGGTCAGCCATTGATTTTCTCCTTACACTGACATCCATTGTTAAATATAATTGTCTGAAAATGTCTCATGATACATTATACAAAAATTCCATTGAACCAATGTAACAGACTGTTTCATAAAATTCTGAACATAAACTGTCTTTTCACTACTGCTAGCAACCACATTGTGAAAACTGCCTCCTGGCAACTGTGAATGTATATGAGAGAAACTGTAATGCATCAGCTGCAATATATTCAGAAACTGTCCAGTTTGTAATTTGTTCCTAAATACATTGGAGAAGAAATGATAGTTTTGAGAATTATATAGTAGTCATAATAAATTTGTCAAATCCTGACAATCATTTCAAAAAGCCCTGTGTATTTCCTTTCATACTGTTCTACTGCTTTCAACTGCTTTCTACTGCTTCTTGCTCACTGATTACAACTATTATTTGAAATCAAATAGATATCTGTCCATTCAGTCATTTTTTGAAGAATTTTAAATGACAAACTAATAATTGTCACTTAAAATATTGTTTTGAATAATTATTTTTGAATTTCATTATAAAAGAAAATTCCACTACAAGGTCAAAGGGAGTAAAAAAAAATTTTATTAAACACATTAAAATTATTATTTATGAAATTTGTAATTTTTATAAATAAATCATAAATTTTTAACAACTCATTAGCTGTGATATTACTCTTATTGACAAAAAGTTATGGACCTAATTAGAATTGTCCAATTACTGCAAAACTTAATATATGGTTGTGTCACACAAACACAAACACACACAAATGATAACATTTGTAATCCAGTTACAGATAATACCACCAGAGCACCAGCAGAGTTGTTTGGAGGTCTTTGAATGCCAAGCATATCTGTATGTAGTGTTGCCATCTTTTCAAAATCGCTGACCGGCAGATCAGGTTTGTTCGAACAGAAGTTCCTGACGCATGTGCAATGTCATTTTACAATGTGAAGAATAATGTGCATGCCGGTTGTAAATCAGTTAGAGTTAGGGACTAGGGATTTGCATAGGAGTAACGTAAGTAACATAAATTAAGAAAGAACAGGTACAGATAATTTAGCTCTATTTGAGACATGTAGGATTGTACATAGGGGGAAAAAGTCGACAGGTTGCACGCCACACGTCGGAATAAACAGACTAACATGGCAAAATTGCAGATGAGTTTCAGTGAGTGTGAGTTCTTTCGCTGTTAAAATAGTGTAAATTTGTAAAAATATTTACAAAAATTTTGTTTTATCGTAATTTCACAATTTCTATGAAATTCCCAGACAAAATTAATAGTTTACCTGGACAGTGAGTCAATTCCCGGACTGTCCAGGTGGTAACACTATCTGTATGACATAGTACACATAAATGATAGAGTTTGAGAAAGACTAAATCATCAGGATGAGAAAACAGGATAGTCATTTTACTAAATTGTCTGCCATCTGGATTATTCTGATTTGAATGAGGTATTGAGTGGAGGGGATATGAGATAGCAAACCTGATAATCTACATACAACCCCTGGCAAAATATATTTGAACATGATATAAGAATTTATATAGATAGCCTAATAAATAGGATTTAACAAATTGGAGGGCTTATCATACCAAGGCCGACAGAGAAAAAGACCAGATCTTTTACAAAAAAGTTAGTCTTTAATAATCACCTTCAAATTTTAGTAAAGACACATTTTGGGTACAAGGACCTTTCATCAGCTTACAAACACATAGTACCAACATATAATTATAACACTAATAGTTAACAATACAAAGGAATTTTTGATATATACAGTGCACTGTATTTACAATTTTTAATACAACCCATATACTAAAGAACTAAAACTATCAAGCATAAAAATTTTTTTAATATAATAATGTGATATATCACATTATTATATTAAAAAAATTTTATGCTCGATAGTTTTAGATAGATATGCTCGATAGTAAGAAGGGTCCTTGTACCCTTCATCAGCTTTTACTGATGAAGGGTACAAGGATACCCTTCATCAGTAAATAAGAAATTAAGGCATTTACTGGTTCCAAATAATGTGATATATCACATTATTTGGGACCAGTAAATGTCTTATTTTCTCCCACATTTTCCAAATTCTGGTGAACTGTTCCACTATTAATAATAAAATATTGTTAAGTATGTTAAAAACCAAAAGGGAAGGAAACTAACAATGAACTTATTATTATTAATTAAAATAATTGGTTTCCAGTCCTTAAACAAAACAAATACACCATAAGACTGTGTGAAGCCTTGTGTGTGCCTTGTTAGAATTCATTTTACGTGATGTGACTTTACTCCCATGTGTTCAGCATCTGTTTCAAGGTTATGTAAAAGCAAAGTCATTCCACCCCTCATGTAGCTTCAGTCCCACGTTGTTATTAATTCTAATGTCTTCCTGTAGTCTTCTTTCTAATTCATTGTTTTCTGTCAGAATACTCTTGACACTATCTTTTAAAATTTCACAACCTTCGGTATTGCAATTTTGTGCCACTGATGATATTTTTTAATGCAATTTCTTGCTCTTTACTATCGTTACTTTTTGCCCAAGCAAAATTATTAGATTATAGCCGATCTTACCCATTTTCAAAAAATGGACTCACATGAACCTTTAACTGGTGCAAAATAAGTAAAATGTAATAAATCCAAACATTTCCAAATCCGGGTTTCTTCCTTCCGGGTTCTTACCCATTTTCACCAGGTAGAAGAATTAGGCCCCCCCTCTTCCTAGACTAATTACAAAATTTTTAGATGGGTCTAAAAATATGTTCAATTTTCCGCAAAAACACAAAAAAACCGTATCTAAAATAGTACAGTAAAAGCTGAGTTCTTCAGGATAATTTTTAACTCTCTCCCTTTCCCCCGCAGGAATTTCCAAAAATCTCTTCTTGCTGTACATTCTCATGATGTACCCTAACTTTGTACCAAATTTCAACTCCTAACTGTTTGGGCTCTGTGCTTATTATTATTATTATTATCATCATCATCATCATCCTCATCAACCCATCTCGATTATAAGATAAGACACCTTTAATAATAATTTCTTATAAGTAATATGAATTTAAAATTTTAATAAGTAAAAATAAAATATACCCCAAAGTATATTTAATCACTACTACTAACAACAATCTTTCATAATTTTTCTCTAAATAACAAGCCATTAAAAATTGTGAATAACATTTGCAATCGTGTCATTTTAAATACTCAGCTTTCTCCACTTACACATAGAAAACTTAATTTAAAAGATTTCCATCTGACACAATATGCTCTGGTGTAACTTTAAAAATACATCAAATAAAAATACTCTTTGTGCTATTTTTTTAATTTTGTTTTTGCTAATTTCCAATCTATTATTGATTGCACATTACCCATATGGGCTTCACTTCCCTATCAATGTTAAATAAACTTAATATATAAATTAACAAAGTCTTCATTACCCTCAACAAACTTTCACATCTGCCAGCAACTAATATTCCCAATGTTGCCTGATTTTGTCTTGGACTTCTCAATATAACCAAATGTATTGAATATTTTTATTGCATTTACACCTATAAATATTGGGTTGTTCGGAAAGTAATTTCATTTTTTTTTACCACTAGACAAATTAATCATATTTTTCCCACCATTCTCATTCTAAACTGTATTATCATTATATATTTTGACGGCTAGCATTTTAAGGCTTATTTGTAAAAAATTCTGTTTGATTTTGTGCAATTGTTTATTTTTTGTGTCCCATCAAATATGGAAGATCGAAAGCATCATTTTTGGCATATTTTGCTTTTTATTACCAAAAAATCAAAATGCTGTTCAAGCAAGAAAAAAATTGTGGTACATGTATGGAGATGGTGTGTTGAGAGAAAGACAGTGCCAAAACTGGATTACAAAATTTCGTTCTAGCAATTTAAATATTGAAGATACACTACGTTCTGGATGGCTAGTTGAAGCCAGTGAAAACAAAATAAAGGTACTGATTGAAGCAAACTGACAAATAACAACATGTGAAATCACTAAGAGATGAAATTTGTCAAATTGAACTGTTTATGATTACTTGAAACAAATTGGTTTCATTTCAAAGCTTGATATATGGGTTCCACATGTTCTTAAAGAGAGATGCTCTCTTTAGTGGGATTTTAAGGAAATTTTTTTTTTTTGGGAGCTTTTACCAATTGATTCAAAAGTGTACTGCCATCGAGTAAACAAATTGAGTAATATCATCAAACAGAAAAGGTGGCCAGAATTGATCAACAAAACAGATGTAGTGTTTTACCACAATAATGTCAAATTTCACACAAGTTTGGTAACTCATCAGAAACTGTTATAACTTAGATGGGATGTGCTATCACACCAACCATATTTGCCAGATCCAGCACACTCAGATTATTACCACTCAGATTATTACTTGTTCCGGTCTATACAAATTTTTTTTAACTGTAAGACATTTACTTGAAATGACAATGTCAAAAATCACTTGGATCAGTTTTTTGTAAGCAACAATCAAAACTTTTATGAATGTGAAATCATGCTACTACCAGAAATGATGACAACAAGTATTTGACCAAAATGGTCGATATATAATTCAATAAAATATTTATTTATTATAAAAATATTGTGTTTTTCCCCATGGAAAAAAAACAAAATTACTTTCCGAACAACCCAATAATTTAACAGTTTACTTCCCTCTCACTATGGTTCCATTCATATTCCTCTGTTTAATTCCAGATGGTCATCTTTTATTTACATACCTTTATTTTATGATTAGATCATTTTTCTATCAACATAAAAAAAAATGCTACTAAAATTGAAGATAAACTATTCCTTGATTTTTAAAAATTTAAAGCTATCTGTAAAAAAATGTTTTATTCTAAATAATATTTATTGTTTTGTGTGTTTTTATCTGTCTTGTTATTAGTATTGTTGTAGCCAGGGTGCCATGTACAGGTAACCCCCGTATAATATGGGAGTTACGTTCCAAAAGATTGCCGTGTTATGCGAATCTGTGTTATACGAAACAAAGAACTAGTGTGAAAAGAGGGGTTAGGTTCCAAAAATTAAAAAAAACATGCTGTTAAATCCTTATTTAAATCGGATTTATTATTCATTTTTTCATAGGTAAAATATTTACTTAAATAATAAATAAGTATTTTACCAGAGGATTATTCATCCTGTATGATGATCTCAGCATAAGCATCATCAACTGGTAACAGTTTTTGGGTATGTTCATTAATAGCGGGCATTCTGCAATGGGAATGCGCTGCTGTTTGTAGGCATTTAGGAACGACGGTGAAAGAAAGATGGCGGCGCCCGCACTATCAATAGTATTGTGATGGAGGAATCTATAATTCTAAAATGAGCTTTTAGAGGCAAAAGAAGGGTCCCAATTGTAAAATTTAACCATTAAATGGATTATTTGTTGAAAGAGCATTCAAAGTAGCCATGAAAACAATTAGAATGCTCATACAGAGGTATAAAAAATGCACCCTTTATTACATTTCATGTTATACGAGGGTTTTACCCAATTCCTGAACCGTGTTAGAGTGAATCCATTCTATAGAAGTGCCGTTTATACAGGGGTTACCTGTATTGTCTTCAAGACATCACCAGATTTGATGTATAAAAATAAAGAAAATAAAATATTTTTTAGTACTTTAAATTTTTATTTCAATATTTTTATATTGAAGTGCCATTATGTGATAGTTTTTAGATATTTTGATAGTTTAACTTTGATAGTGTTTAGATATTTTCTTCCAAGCTTGTTTTTTTTTTTTTAATTAAATAGGGAGACAGTGAATTTAGGAGTGGATCCTGAAATTCTCCTCATTAGGCACATATACTGTATAGTGATCTATTGAGAAGAATATCTTATGACTCCAGTCCAGTCCTTTAAGTTCAGTCTTTTATTTACAAACTGATACAAAATATATACACAAGAACATAGTTACTCAATTTTTATGTTCCTAAGTACATAATAGCACGTCTCCATATTCTAGCAGGAGAGTCTGACATTTTCCTTCTGAATCTAATTCTGAATGCCTTTTAAGGAATTTAGTGGAACCTGAAGTCAAGACAATCTGGAACTAGACCAGTAAGTCTACTTCAATCTGTCTTTGCTAAAACACCTGACTAATTTCATTAATTACATATTATCTTTGAATCCTAAAACTGATCTAGCTAAACAGAAAACCTCTTTGTCCTTATTCAGTCGGCTAAGCCTATTGGCACTACTACTGCCAAGAATCATTTCGCATTCTTTGAAGTCTGTTTGATGCCATTCTGCAGTTTACACCAATGACAGTTAAATCCAATAAAACAAATTTTATTATTCAGAAATGTAAATGAGGTCATCCTTCTCTAGTGTACAGAGATGCTAGTCATGAATATCTTTCTGATGAATGTTCTCCTCCATTTACAGTGGGATTAACCTTCGTTTCCAACTGGGAATGTCTGTTATGATGGTGAATCCCCTTTTGATGTTCAATTTGAACATCATAACTTTGTAGCATCAGAACTCATCATGTGAATTTAACAATCTGAGGTATGGTTAAAGTGAGATAATTCAGGAAGTTGTAATCAGTGACCATAGTGACTAAACCTCTGGTAAACTGTATGTAACAAAGAATGGTTATCTCATGTTTAAATATATCTGAAAGAAGAAATAAGACTGGAGACTCAGGTAGTGTAACTGGCAATGCATCCAAACGGAAAGCAGCAGTTGCAGGTTTGAGTCCTGCTCCAGGCCAATTCTTTCCTTCCAGAATTTTTTAAATTATTTAATTTAACTATAAACCTCTTGTAGATCTATAGTTCAATTCACCATAACTTTGGAATATTGCCAAAACTAAGCTACTTTTAACACATATCCTCAAAATATCAATGCGTGGTTGTAATTATGACAATTTATGATGTTTGATTATTATTCACTTGCATTACTAAATTTTTTAAATATCCAAAGCAATTTTCAGTACAAATGATAATATAGAATTTTCACACATAATTTTTTAATAGCAAAAGACTACTGTAATTCTATTTTTAAGTTAATCACAAATTTCAAAGAAGGTATTTTATTTTTCACTAACATATTTATCATTTTATGCTGCTACAATGGGAAAATACAATGGGTAGTCATTTTGATAAATTTTACATAAAATACAAATGACATTATTAATATAAAACAAGTAACTTTCAACCTTCAAATTCAAAATGCATGTAGATATGGTATTACTATATGTAATTGTTATATTTTAAAATACTTAAGTTAGCTATGTGCTGAATTTTACACTAATTTAAACTCTCGCCATAATTAATTAGGCTGTTATTATGCTATAATTAATAATTAGAAACAAAGTAATTTGGTACTAGAGGTACATGTTAAGCATCATCTCTTATCCAAATTAATAATTTAATAAATAATTTAGAACATTCTGGAAGAAAAGAACTAGCCCAGAATGGGACTTGAACCTGCAACCTCTGCTTACCATGCAGTGCACTTGCTAGTTATGTCATCTGGACCCCAAGCAAGTCTTTGTTTCCAGATATATTTAAATTTTAAATAGGCCTATAGATATAATCATTCATGATTACTTATGGTGCTGACTGGAGGTGACTCCTATGCTTGCAGCCTATGTACTCTGTGGCATTCAGTCGGTGGAACACATAACAGCTCTGTTAATTATGACTAGAGTTTGGCTTAGTATCAATACATCAGGCTTTGGGATGTTGGTATATTTAAACTAATTTCAATGGTGGCAGTAAATTGAAGTTTCATGTTATTTGCACTCTATACATCTACATGCAATAGACCTATATTATAATATTTAACATCCTTTGAAAAAACATGAAAATTACATGCTTAGAATACACATGCAAGATTCAACAGGTCTTCATTTACAAGAAACAAATATATGTATATCGTCTAATAACAAATAACATTTTAGCTTCAAAAATCCCTTATCAAATTTACTTTTGTATTTTATTTAAACATATTTTCAAAATTTACATACATTTCTCTAATAATTTACTTACAGAAGTTTAATTGTTTTCATATAATTTTAATATTTTATTCTGACTGTGATCTTTCTATAGTTTGCTCTGACAACCCAAAAGTTGAGTTTTAACCTGTGGCTCCATTAAAATGTTCTGTGNTAACAATGTCGTTTGATTCTGATGAAACCGTGTTGTTGTTATTAAGCTGTTTCTTTGCAGACACACTAAGGTGACATATATCAACACTTGGCAACTTATTGACTATTTATTCAGTTGGTATACCAACTGAATAAATAGTCAATAAGTTGCCAAGTGTTGATATATGTCACCTTAGTGTGTCTGCAAAGAAACAGCTTAATAACAACAACACGGTTTCATCAGAATCAAAAAAAATATATTTTCATATCGATTTGATTAACTCTTTATCAAAATATATATGTGGCCCTGAAAAGAGCTTTTTTTTTTTGCTTCAGAAAGATCCTTAATACCATTCATATTTCTAGTATCCTCATTGTAAGCACTGGTATATTCAGTATTATAATATGATTCTTGTTTATAAATTACCAGTCTTTTACTATCCACATTATCATCAATTTGGAGAGTGCTGGTCAATAATCCAAGTTTCATGTACTGTACATATGCTTGAAAGGGCTACTGTTATCACACAGTAGCAATCTTGATCTCCACTTTTGCACAGTCTAGATTGCTGAAATTCCATTTCTTGGCTTATCTGATCAACTGACATCATCTCTTTTAACTTTTTTCTTTGTATGTCAAGGATTGTGTACATGCTATAAGGGTGCAAGACACCAGAGTCTCATGTACTAGAATCATGAATGCCTTTTAACAGTGTGACTCCTAATAATCTGGCTCAGACATCAGCCAAAATCAAGTACAAACTAGATACTATCAAGAACATATGTGGAAATATACTAGTTTCATTTAATATTTTAAAATTTATAATTGGTTAGTGACCACAACAAATTTTTTTTGTTTCGTTTTTTTTTGCTCAATGAGTGTTTTTGTTCTTTGAGCATAACATAACTATATGAAAAAAATGTGTTGTGGTCACTTTAAATCATCCACAATGCATTGTGTCACTTTAAATCATCCACAATGCAGTGTATAAAAAGGTCCACAATGTGTTGTGACTAACTCAAAAAGACCACAAAGCAAAATGAAACCTCAGGAGCTCACAAATGTTCAGAGTGTCATGACTATGTTCATGTTATCTGTGGAGAAAACAACGAGAATGAGGGATTTGGTTACTTGCAAGCTCTGTTTAAGAAAAAAAGCATCAATGCCGAGAGAGAATATGCCAAATCTGGCCTAGAGAAACAGGCACATAAAATCATTTCACTATCCAACTGAACATTTTCTGCAGTTGAAATTGGTTTGAATGTTTTAGTTAGGATACTTGATGTTGATAGGGGATGTGCAGCTCCCAGAAATGTTTTAGCTGTTGTTACGAGCATTAATCTATCAGGTCTCCATCAGTTAGGAAACAAGGAAGGTCTTATTGATTGACTTTATGCTCGCAATGAATTTACAATTTCTGAGAGTAACTTTATTAACATTCAAGCAGTACCCTCAACTTCATTAACACTTTTCTCAGCATCCATGTTAACATCTGGTTTATAATATGTCACTGTAAAAGATACTGTATTGATAAAAAATGCAAATGTCACTCAAAGAACATAAAAAGCAACTTGAAATGTCATGGTAATAGTTCTTGTAAAAATAAAAAACTCTGCAACATTCTTGATTCTCATAAAAAAGACTGATTTATTAATAAAAGTTTCCGACAAAGTAATTATTTTTAGTAAATTAGTTGTTAGAAAATGTTGACATCTTGAGCACTGCAACAGATTTTCATGAACGATTAAATGTTGTTGAAAAGTAACCAAGTTACATTTCTGTATGTGGTGAATAATTTTGTTACCTACTTATATAAGATGATTGAAAATAAATAAATGATAATGAAAAAGAAAGTTTTATTTTCTTATCATCACCTCGTTATTAGTTAACATCCAGAACTTGTGGGGGCTTTTAACCATAATAAATCCATCGCACAGTGGTTTGTAACTTTAGCAACTGATTTTTATGTCATTGTGTATAGTATATCAAGCACCTACTAGTATACAGTCGATCCCCCTATAAGATCATTGATTTTTCCGTTTTATCTGAATTACATGTTGTACGAGTCACTTAGATTTTACAAATATGTGAGCCGTTCACAGCCCGGCACACGTATTTGTAAAATCTAAGTGACTCGTACAACATGTAATTCAGATAAAACGGAAAAATCAATGATNCGCTTTGTGGTCTTTTTGAGTTAGTCACAACGTGTTGTGGCTGTTTTTTTGCTCAATGAGTGTTTTTGTTCTTTGAGCCTAACATATATACACACACACACAATTGTACCACTTAAAACTAACACTTATAAAGAAAATTCTTGCATTAACACAAATTTTGCTGTTGCCCTGGCAAAACATTAATTTTCATGCAAAAAAGCAAACAAAAATTTTATAAGAATATCAGAGGGTGCATAAAGTGATACCAGGTTTGACAACTTTGTACCAAAGTTGGCTTCTTTTTTACTCTTGGCACCGAAAAATATTTTCTACTTTTTCAATCAATCTTCAACAGAAAAAAATCATAGATTTCTTTTAGCATTGTTTTGTTTAACCACTCTGATACACTGCTCCACACTTAAATGGCAAATATTGTCTCGTCCTCATTTTGTTTGATTTAAAAATCATTAAAATTAAATTTATTTACAAAAATAAATTAACTTTATTTAGTAAATTAACTTAAAATATTATAATTTAAAGATTTTGATTGCATATTAATCCTTAACTAACCTTCATCCTGAAAATCTTTAATACGAATTTTTGATAAAGTGAACTACTTACTGTTCCCATAGAAATTCATATTAATTAATGTGAATTGCTATGAATAAAATATATATATATTTTATTTATTTATTTTATATTAATATTTGATTGATAACTGATATAAAGATCAAATTGAGAATGACAGACAAATTATTATGATGCTATTTATTTACTTACTTTTAGTACAATTATGAGTATAGAAATAAATAATTTAATACTTTGTAAACAATTTGTACAAAATATTTTTAAAATTTAAATTTACCTTTTTAAAATATCTTCAAATATATTTAAATGTCACTCGATAATCAATTACTTTTTATTGATTTTTCCATTCCAAGCAGTCATTATCTTGGGGAACAGAAAACCTGAAAAAACAAAACAAAACTCAAATGAATTCACTTTTTAATAAGTGTTTGTGTAGCAACTAAATTATATTCTTGGAAAAAATAAAATAATTTATTGTGGAACATTCAAAATAAAATTTATTATTATTAGAATACCATAATAAAATTATTAGATTATCTTTCACAAATCAAAATTATATGTATCATAAGAATTAATTTTTTAAAATATATTTATTGCATATTTTTTTTTATCGTTTTTTAGTTTTTTTTAATGCCTTCAATATTATACACAAATTATTATTATTTATATTCTTAATACTTTAATGAAATTTTTTTTATTATATTTTAGTAAAAAATATTTACAAAAATACAATTTATTTAAAATTTATTGCTTTCTTTGTTTTGTATTTTAAATTGTATATAAATTCCTTTCTGTTTACTTAAATAAGCAATTGATAAAAACAATTTTTTTTATTTACTGTTATTATGCATATAATTTTTATTTACTGTTATTATAGATATCTCATATCTTTATATGAGTTATCTATTTATGTATAATTCATATATACTCAATAGTAGGGGATTAAATTAAGAAATGTAACTGATAAATTAAGTGAAAATTTGTATATTTTTAAAGAATAGAATATAAATCATATCATAAAAATAAAATTGAAAATTATCTTTGTTTTTATCAGGACTTTTTAATATATAATAAACTTTCTGAAGCATAGATACTCAACCAAATGAGTGCTATAATTAATCAGGCTATAAATTTGCTATTATTAATGATTAGACATTAAGTAATTTGGCATTAGAAATATACATTACACACCATTGCTTATTTAAATTAATAATTATAATTTTTAATAATTTATTAAATAATTTAAAATCATCTGGGAAAAAGAACTAGTCTGGAGTAGGACTTGAATCCACAACCTTCGTTTAACATGCTTGCCAGTTAAGTCACCCGGACTTCTAAGTATTCTTCACTTCCAGACATATTTAAACATATCCAATCATTAATAATAGCAAATTTATAGCCTGATTACTTATAGTGATCATTTGGTTCAGGATTTTTAATCTTTTCTAGAAAAAATGTAATTAAAAAATTTTATAAGAAGTTTTAATTGAAGAAAATACATTAGAACCTCACTAATTCAGACTAATTGGAGAAAAGACTAGTCCAAATTGGCAGAAGTCTAAATTAGAGAGATTTTTTTTTCACTCAAATACATGCATATAGTATGATACAAAAAGTATGCTTTAAATAAAGTCAAATTTTATTGTGCAGTTTAAATGAGCAAAATATTTAAACAGTAAACATCTAGAAAATAAATGTTATATGCACATGAACCATTGTGAATGTTGATTTTGTGCAATAACATGTCCATTAATACTTTTGCAGGTTAATCAATCTATCTTAACACAGTATAGTCATGCACTGTTATCATCTTCAGATTAATTACATGAACAAATTGGAAGCATATAGTAATGAAAGCTGATACAAAATATACAGCAATGTCTGCAATTTTCAGATCATGTATAATTGAAGTTGCAGCTGATTGTTTTGAAGTCTAGAAGAACGAGGGAATGGTCAATCAGTACCATATCTTATCCTCACTGTGACTGTCAAATTTCAACAACTGTTTTGACTAATTTCAACAGAAATACAGAACAAAAATAAAAGATTAAAAAAATAATAACAACAATAAAATAGCAGGTTGGATTTTAGTTAGAAGCAAAGTATTGAATTTATAACAAATTCCTTATTTATGCATGTTTGAGGCATTCTGAAATAAATAAAACCCTGTATCAGGTGCTGATAATTAAATAGGCCTATTCTAGATTACCATATTTGTATTTACAAGCATGCTATGAAGTCAGTAGACCAAGCTCTTGATTCCAACTCATAGAATTTTAGAAAATCTGACTCCATTCCTGCCTCTAAATAATAATTTATAATATACTTTGATTCTATTAACTGAGAATAGTATTTCATCACTACCAAGTGAATCTTCAGGTATTCTTATCAAAACAGAAAGTACTTATTTTTTTCAAAGTTTTTCATTATCACCACTATCATCTTCAACCACACACTGATAAAATGTTTTCCTTGTTGGTCTTAGTATAGTATTCAAAAATACTAAATTTAACCTGAGTCTTATTAGCCATTTTCTATAGGTCTTTTGACAATAAAAATTTAGAATAAGATAACACTAAATGTATTAAAGAATAAATTTCTAAAAAGAAAATCGACAGTAATTAGTTGATATGCAAAGAAAGATCATAAAGTAATGAAATAATCATAAAATAAGATCTTGCACTATAGGAGCCTCCTGTAATGCAAGGTAGGAAGTTAACACTCCTGTTAAGTGCTTAATTAATATAAAGTACATAATAAAAAGAAAAAAAGGTTGGAGTTGCTCCATTTTTACCAACTTAATTAAACTCCTCTAGCAATGAATTTGCTTCCAACTCTGACTCCATAGCCCTGTTTATATCATTTACAGTTACCTTTTCCTCAGCTTCTGATCTGGGGTAATTGTAAATGCAAAATGTTACAATTTAGCTATGTATCATAAAAACTATAAAAGATAAGGAGATAAAAATCCTACCTTAGTATAATCCTTTACTAATTAATACAAAACTATGGCACAAAATATCACTAATGATAGTAGCAATCATATTTGCAGACAACACTTAATCCTGAAACCAAAAGCATGGACATTTCATCTTTAGTAAACAAATTAAATTTTAAATATAAGTTTAGGACAATATGTATGAAGACCTACATAAATAAAACAACTTCTGTACTTTCAAAGAGTCTAAACTAGATTTTCAAATTGTTCTGGAAAATTTACAGGAAGAAAAATTTACATTATCCCACAAATCTTATAACTTTGATACCTTATTATTATTTTATTCTATTTGTTTAAAATATTCTATACAGTGACATTCTGTTAACCTGCACCGTTGGGATTGACATGGTGTCTGGTTATCAAATATGCTGCCTTATTAGATGGTAGAAGTTTTCCCCAATTTTTTAATCCCTGAACACAATTTTATATATTTTTGCTTGTAAAACTGTACAAATCTGCTTTTTATGGTCATCTAACATGCCATTTCAATATTTCCAGGCTATTCCTACCCTTAGTACGTACAAAACAAGAAAACACTATTCTTACTTTGTACAATGTACACTTTTGTTTTGTATAAATACAGATGTATTCTAATTATCAAAGTACATGAACAGTATTGTACTGTAGCTGTTTCCATAATAATTATTGATTCCAAGTGTACTAAATATTTCTGCATCTCACTTCGAACACTTGTAATAATGTCTTTGAAAAGTCTTTTAAAAAAAACATCATGTACAAGATAACTGGTTTTACCTATGACAGCATCATGTCATCTTAGCATTTGTCATTTCTAAAAGGAGAACCTATGCTCCTTTCTAAGAACTACATGTTTTGGGCACTTTTACATGAAAATCTTAACTCTAGACCTACATAGTGCACCAATAATCTTCCCCAATAACAAGCTCAACATGCTGGCTTATCAGATTTGTTGGCGTACTGGATGCCAGGTTAACAGAATATCATTGTACTTATATTTAAATAATCCAAAAGACGTTTCATACACAAGTAACATGGTTATTGCTTTAATTGCATTACCTGACAACAAAGACATAAAAATAAATATAAACATATATAATAATTAAAATGTTACCTGATACAAATATTTGTATGTTACACGTTATCTTGCATGTAAACAAGCCAATCAAGAAATAGTAGATTTAATAATTTAAATCTAATATTTCCTGATCATCTTGTTTTTATTAACTTTCAAACTATATAAATAAATAATTTAATTTAGTTTAGTGTAAATTAAATGTTATTATCTCATTGGTATAAAATCCACAATCTTATGCTATAGCCCAGTGTTTCTCAACAGGGGCGATATCGCCCCCATGTGGGTGTTTTTCCATGTTCAGGGGGCAATTAGCAACAATTTATATTTTGGGGGCGAAAAACAATTTTCTGCGCAATGTAGTAAAACATTATATTAAGAATAATTAGATATCTTATTCGTTATATCATACAATAATTAATTAAACAAATAACATTATACTAGTCACTAGTCTATTCAATGCAGTACGAATTTGGCGTTAGCCTTGTCCTCGGCATCGTAATTTTGTAGTGAAGGGGGTGATACTATGTAATGGTTTTATTGAAGGGGGCGACAATTCGTTAGAGGTTGCGAAACACTGCTATAGCCTATAGGGATCATATATCAACTTGTCATAAAATATTCTTAAAGCTTCTTTGTTTCTTCTACAGATTGTTATTTCATTTCTATATAATTAGGATATTTCTTCAAAATCTTAACAATTCTACTGTTAAAAATTTTGAAACAATGTGCTAATTATAAGGAAAGAAATAAGTGTGAAGAAAAAACAGACACACTAATCAAATCATTAAAAAACTGGATTATCTCAGCTATATTTTGGCTAACTAACAACTAACAACACAGTCACAGAGTGCTGTTAATTATTAGTTTTTGTTTGAGAGATATGGTCACATCTCAAATTAAGATTTGAAAGCACTGATTGAACTGAGGTCTGGATAATGCACCTATTACTACATCTGCATGGTAAGCATAAGTTTTGGGTTCAAATCCTATTCTGGATTGAGCTTTTCCTCCAGAGTATTCTAAATATATTACAAAGAATTGCTTTTTAGCCCATAGTATAATTACATTAATTAAATATCTACTAATGTGGAGTAGATAATAGTAAGGACTTATCACACTAGTGATAAGTCCTTACTATTATCTAGTGTAATAAGTATTATATACTATTATATAGTGTAATAATACTAGTGTAATAAGCACAAACACCCAGGTATCAATGTATTGATAGTACATTTAATAAAATAAAAGGGGTGTACATTAAAAGTCGATTACATAAGTATGATTAACTAAAATGCATTTCAGGCTATTGGAGATAATACCAACTGATGAGGAACTATCTCCAATAGCCCAAAATGCATTTTGGTTATTCATGTTAATTACTCATACTTATGTAATTGACTTTTAATGTACACACCTTTTATTTTATTAAATGTACTACCTTGATACCTGAGTGATTGTGCTTACTATCACTAGTGTGATAAGTCCTTATTATTATCTACCCCATATTAGTAGATATTTAATTTATTTAATTATTAATATTAGTACAAAATGGCAGTCTAACCACAAAATCATATAGTAAACCAAACTCAAATTATATATTAATATTCAAATGTTAACATCATATTTGTTATTAAACTATAACTCATAATTTAGTCTAGAGATAGGTGGTAGCTTACTTTTAGTCCAAATTACATAAAAATTTATATATTTAATTAACCAGTTATAGCTTGATAATGAATCTGAAATTATCATTTGACTATTAATTTATAATTTGATTTAACTTATATATATATATATCATGCCAGTATAGAGCTTTAAGTTGACTGAGTGCCCTGAGCATATTATTGTATCTTCTAAATAAGGCCCACCAGTGACCAAGCAGTTCCATTCCCTGAACAATAAAGAGTTCAGTCATGGATTTGCACCTTGCTAGGACGGACTTGGCCATATGCAGTTTTCCATGTCTTCTCCACACTTGTAACTTCTGAATAGAGGCCAGTTACCCTTAAAAAGATCTCCTGGAAGGTATCCCTCCTAGGCTTATCACCCAAGTGTCGTGTTGCTGTAACTTAACAAACAAACAAGTATCTTCTAAATTAATCGATCTGGAAATGATGACCAGATGGAGGTCCTGGGAGTGTAGTTGGTAACATNATATATTTAATTAACCAAGTTATAGCTTGATAATGAATCTGAAATTATCATTTGACTATTAATTTATAATTTGATTTAACTTATATATATATCATGCCAGTATAGAGCTTTAAGTTGACCGAGTGCCCTGGGCATATTATTGTATCTTCTAAATTAGGCCCACCAGTGACCAAGCAGTTCCATTCCCTGAACAATGAGAGTTCAGTCATGGATTTGCACCTCGCTAGGACAGGCTGGCCACGTGCAGTTTTCCATGTTTTCTCCACACTTGTAACTTCTGAATAGGGGCCAGTTACCCTTAAAAAAATCTCCCAGAAGGTATCCCTCCTAGGCATATCACCCAAGTGTTGTGTTGCTGTAACTTAACAAACAAACAAGTATCTTCTAAATTAATCGATCTGGAAATGATGACCAGATGGAGGTCCTGGGAGTGTAGTTGGTAACATAATAAAACTGGAAGAGGAAAAAATATTCTTGGTCTGTGAAACTAACCTGTAATGACTATATTTTTCATCTTGTAAGAATTTCATTTTTTTTAAATGACTTTAAATACCAAGGTTGACTGAATTCCTAGATAATCAAACACTGGTTAATGGAAATTTCTACTGTTAATGAATTATCACTGCATTACAAGACCAAAAATTTATGTTTTCTCTAAATAAAATAATTTCAGATATACATTTACATTAAACAAATAAATCAAATTTCAGCTGAAGATAAGTTATTAATTTTTCAAATACTTTCAACATCTTATAAAGACATTAATCAGAGTTAACTCTAACATTAAATAATATTACATTATGTAATTTAACATTGCAAATTATCAATACAAAGAAATAGGAATTATTTATATGCAACATACAAAATCTTTAAATATGTATTGTACAGTAATTTCAAATTTCAAAATACTTAAACTTAAACTGTGTAAAATAATACAGAATTTCAATACAGATTTTCAATTTTTATTGAAATTCTATACTGGAATACAAAATAGATTAGGAGTTAATACAATTGAAATAGAAAACATGACTATACTTTGAGCAATTTGAATATAATCAGGAAGGTGGCTTCTATAATCAAATATGATTACCATATATTTGCGCAGATAAGATGATAGTTGAATCATAAAAAAAAAGACCCCCAAAATCCGGCACGTCTTATAGGACAGATATATAAATTTCAATCTAATTTTCTTTTTGTAAATTAAAATTATTATAAAAAACAGAAAAACCGTAATTATTTACTAGTAGAGAGTAGGATATGTCCACAAAATAGAATATCCCATAAAACATTTTTGTGAATAGTCAAGGTCATTACCCTAATGCCGAAATCAGTGGAAATGTTTGCAACAATAGCAAGGCAGTGCTGCCAGATGAGAGAAAATAAAATTTGTTTATTCGAAAAATTATGAATAGGACATAATTCCGTATATGCTATACAGTATTATTATCCAGATGATGATTGCTGATCTAAACTAAATTCATAGGCCATTGATAGTTTGGGGGTCGTCTTATAGGACAGATATATGCTAAAACTATAAAACTTCGATAAAAATTTATACCTTGTCTTATATGCACAAATATATGGTATATGGAACTTGATCATCATTGCTAATGCTAACAAAATCTTCAAATTAATATGTAATATAAAGTAAAAAATAAACATAAAAAAATTATGAAAAACTTGCCATGTGTCTTTGGAATACAACACAATACTAGTGTTTACTAAGCCAGAAGTCAATGCTTATTAAGTATTTTTTTTATAAATGTCAATATTTCATAATTATCAATATTTTTAAAATGATCTATTTTACATAAATAAAAAAGTATATCAATCCCATTTGTCATATCAATTTAAGAGTTTATCTCAAATTATGTCAATATAATAACAGTAATGATTTTTGTAACTACTAATAGAAAATTTTGTAAAAGAATAAATATTTGAACAATCTTTCAAAAATTTTATAATTATAAATAACAACTGTATACAATTTTTCTACTAAACAGAAGACTTACTAACAGAAACTTAATATAGAAAATTTTTTAAGAAGAAATATTAACTAGATTCATATAAAAATATTCACCAAATCTACAGAAAATAAATACAATTGCATATTTTGCAATTATAACAGATATTGACTAATATAAAGTAAAATTATAATAATAATTCTATAAAAAAAAAGAATAATATAAAAATCTTTAAGGGTTTAATTTTGAATAAGAAAAATTCATTGCAACAAATTAATTGTTAGAAAACTGTCTACAAGTTCTAATTTCATATCATACAGTAATGTGCAAACTAATTTTTAAAAACAATAACTTTGTATTTTAATTTTATAAAAATTTTGTAATTTTCTCAAATTTTTAAATAAGTTTGAATTAATATTAAAAAAGTTAATAAATTTATGGATTATTTACAATAGATATAAGAGCCGAGAGAAATGTTTAATAACCCATCACTTGTATCTTATCAGTTTGATAAAGGCAAAACTTTATTTACAAGTTAGATTTGTTTAAGATTATTTATACAGATTTCACATATTATGTGTAGATATTTTAAATCCAGACAAATCAGTTGTAACTACTAATTTATTTACAGATTATTTATTATAGCTTTAGCTTAATTTTTAATAATATTTCTTTTTCTAACAATCACATCACTTAAAGAATTTTTTAATGAAATTTTTCAAAATTGAATAAAAATTTTCTCTACAAACAAATTTGTTTTTAAAATTATCTGCCGGAACGGATGGCTTTGAATAATTAATTATTTTCAAAACAATTCATGCATTAAAACATATTAAGAACATGACTATAAATATTTTATTTCCTTTTTTAACATTTTATTAATTTTAACAATAAATGACCACATTTTCAATTTTTAAATTAAATAATTAAAATAAGAAATTTAGATTCTAATAATAAAAATCAGCTAATATAATTGTTTATATTTTTGATTGCATCAGATATTTATAATTTTATTTAAAGACCCGAAAAATATTATGCAGTAGAAATTCCTATCTCGCTACAAATTTTATTAGCAGAGTTTTATAGCCTATTCGAATTTTAACGACAAGTTCGAATTCTGCGGGTGTTCCATTCGATACGTTCCGTTATAAAACTTGCATTTTTTAAACTCAACGTGTAGGTTGAAAACATTTGTATTTCATTAAAATGTTACCACCAAAACGACTTTGTTTCCTCGGCACGACGAAGTGCAACCGAATAGACACAAGGCAGTCTTTTACATTATTTATTCGTTGGTTGATACATGTTTCGTATGCCAAGGAAACAAATTATATAGGAAGCCACGATTTCAAATTTAATAACGGAAGGACTTACATTTTTTGTATTACCGAAGAGTTCCAATTTGTGGAGAAGTTTTTCTATTTGAATAGAACATGTTTTATGATGAACTACATTTATCCATAACTTATCCTAAACTGTGTTGTTGACTTTGTATATAAATAAAAGTAGAATTTTAAGCATTATTTACCATTTCAATCTAAATTGTTCACATCCAATTTTTTTTTTTTTTGTTTTTATATTTAAATTTACATTCATAACACAATCACAACTGCAAAAAGTAATAGAATATAACTGCATATCTTTATGGGTTTATCAAAAAATCAATGAGCAATGATAGATGAATGTATTTAAACTATGAAAGAATCAAGATAAATGATTATTTATATATAGCATTTAGTTTCTGTATGCCAATCTACTAAACATTAAGTGTATGTGACGTTTATAATATTTATAGTAATTTAATCGAGATTCAAAGTTTAATACACTAAATTATTTAAATTCAGCTACTAATATTAAATCTCGAATTAATGGATGGAAGCGTATCCTATAACATGTATTCCTCTATCAATTAACAGTTAAGACCGGCAAGCTTATTGCAATTTTCGATTCGAAAAATGTTTGAAATTTTAACTTACGGAGTGTTTACGTAAACAAAAACAATTATTTTTGTTGTAATTATCAGCATCCACTCTCACTTCTATTCAACTTTAAGTCCTTCCTCCCCTCTGGTGAGTAAAAATGGCAACACACTAAACGTATTTTTTAAAACAGTTTTTTTTTTTGACGTAAAACACTAATTTAATTATTACGTTGTTACTTGCGTAATAGACGTTTATATATAACTTAAATTGTCATTTTTTTTATTCAATAATCGAATAGTTTTTATTATTATTTTTATTTAACTGGGCGTAGCGTATTTAACTAGGAAGTGAGTAATTTTGTGGATATAACACTTTATTTACGCTACTCGTGTATATTTTAAAATCTTTTTTTTTTTTTTTGAATTTTTCTTTTGTCGTTTAATGCCGAGAATGTTTCTAGATTGAAAAGATAAGAGAGAAAGAGAAGGGAGAGAGAGCGAGAAGGGAGAGAAAAACGAGGTCAACGAAACCTTCCTCGACTCGCCCACAAAATCCCCGTTTTGTTAAAATAATAATATATATATATTTTTTAGTATGTTATTTAATTATTTCCTGCTTTAAATATGAAATATTAATACGTGTGTACAGTACATATATTTATTTATTTACCGGAAATTCAGATTAAAATTATCCGAGATTCAACTTTTTGTATATATTATTTTATCAATTAGAAAGTGCGGTTTGTTTAGCTTTCATTTCATTCATTTATTTAAAAAAAAAAATAATAATAATAATGCGTTGGAGGATATTACATGTAAAACGATGCCTTGGAGTTTAACCTTGAAGTAGTTAAGGCCCACAGAAGGTCGTATAAAAGTATCGTATTTTTTTTTTTTTTTCTCGTCATTATATAACTGGGATTTGTTAGTGTTGTAATATATACAAATCATACTTTTAATAAATTTATTTACAATTTCTTATTGTTTAAATTAATAAAAATATACTTCAATTAGTTTAAATCAATACTCTTTCTAACGCTAAAAGTAGCGCTAATAATAAATGTTAGTGCTAAGTACAGTTGAATCCGCTTATTGTAATTACAGATATTTTTATTCGTATAAAGATTAGCAGGCCTCAAAGCATACAAATAAAATACACTTGTAAAACTACAAATTATCTTTTAATTAGAATATCGGTTATCGGAGCCTCACAATTATCATTATTTTCAACTAAATGCTTATTTATTCCATTCTATCGGTTTCAACATGTGGCTGATAACGCGTAATTTTAAGTAATGCTTTAAACTAGGGTTCCAGTCTTTTTCGTGTATCGACCCCTTTTTAAAAAAATATTTCTATCGACCTCCCTTCAATTTACATATTATACAATATTATGTATAAATATATATGCAACAGCCTCACGGACGGACGGGATGGGCAAAGCGAACGGAGTTGCAGGAGGCTTCAATAACTTAGGATTTGGATTAGTGACCTTGACGGTTCGGCTGTCCGTCCGTCCTCTCAAGCGCTTACTCTTAATGTTAGCTAACTCGTTCTAGCATTCAGTCTGAAACTGAAATACAGTAGAATCTGCTTCCTGTAATTATTCTGAGAATGGTTTATACCGATAAAATTAGCCGATTAACTGTGATAAGTAAAAATTACAATTATAAAGATTACTAAGTTTTATTGACTCGGATATTAAAGGATTTGGATTTGAATTGAGACAAGACATCGCAACACATAAGCAATCTAGCAAGGAGAGGACTTTCTACCTCTAGATGTTAGGCAGTGGAGAAAACACAGTTCTCATTTGTCTGAACCCACGACCAACTAGTGTTTAGTGGTTTTATTCTCCACTCGATCACTGGTGGGTCTCAATTCAAATCCAAATCCTTTTAATATCCGAGTCAATAAAACTTAGTAATCTTTATAATTGTAGTTTTTACTTATCACAGTTAATCGGCTAATTTTATCGGTATAAACCATTCTCAGAATGATTACAGGAAGCAGATTCTACTGTATTCCAGTTTCAGACTGAATGCTAGAACCAGTTTATGCCAGTTATTCGATTTTTCTCATAGAAAAATGTATCGAATGGATATTTTAATAGTAGTAATAATTCAATGTCATGAATAATTTGTCTACATTCTGGTATATCCTGAGATATTGCCTGAGTGCAATATCGCAAAAACAATAAGATGCATAAAATTTTAATTGATATATGACGACCGTCGTATTGTACAATAGCCTATATATAAAGTCAGAAAACGCTTACTAAACATATAATTAATAGTTAATAATAATAAAATAATAAAATATTTCATTAACGAATTAATTCGTTTTCGTTTAAGAGTGCTTAATTATCTTTATAAATATTGGTACGATAAAAACAAAACTAATTTACTTGTATTACTTTAATATGTTATATATGTTCAGATATGAGAGGAAATCGAAAAGTCTATGCCAACTACTTTTTTTCCCCCTCTCAAAATCCAGTTGTCATTTAAGAATTTCAAAATATGTATTTCAAAGCTCAGCTTATACCTTATTTTTTACTTACAAGTTAGTTTCCAATGCGAGTTAAACATTTCTCCCATCGTGTCACACACAAGTTTGTGGATAACACTCTCCTAGAACGTGTCCAGTTGATTATGCATCCACAGTCGAACTGCTGCCTTAACATCGTCTTCACTTTCAAAGCATTCACAGGATGACTCGTTAACTCCTTGACGAGGTCAAAATGGTGATAATCACAAGATGCCAGATTCAGTTTGTATGGCGGCTGATGAACGACCTGATCTGGACATCCCGGATGCTCTGAACTTCTCACATCACCTCGCCTTACTATCACCTCGCATACTACTTACACCTCGCCGTGATAGACAAACCACTCAAATCTCGATAAATTTTGCTTGTTTTCTTTCCTGGTGATAAAAAAAAATCGAATCACACGTATGTATGTATGTATGTAGTAATTTGATCAGTGGCTGAACTGGAAATTTTACTCTCTTAATTAAGCAAAATATGGTAAAGGGACTTCCAATTCTCCTCCATATTTATGACGGTTAAAATGTATTATAGTTAGATATATTAAAATTTTTTTTTTGTTGTAAACAAATTTAACATCGAATAAGGAAGAAAAAAGTACAAAATCACCAAAAGGACATTACAAAAATAGCTAGTGTTTTGATATTTTTTTTCATTCGTTATTTGTATAATGTACTGTTATTAAATATAATAATTATAGTATATATACAGCATTGTCATTTTTTACTTTTCCGGCTGTTATGTATAACAGAGAAAAAGTATGGCGATCGGTCAAAAAATAACTCAAAATTTTCACATTTTTCGACTCAGGGAATCTTGAAACGTCGAGAAATACAAAAATTCGTTTTTTTTTCTGTATACTATATATTGATATTAGTACATGGGTACGATTTTGTCTACCCTCTGAATCTTAATAACCCGTACTTTTTGTCGAAAATTTCTGAATTTTACAGGGAGGTTTATGTATTAAGAGATTAATGCTATTAAATTTTGAAGGTTAAAGGTCATAGGATGGGGAGATACAGGGGTGTCGTAGTTGTATCTCAAGTAGGGTCGAACTTAATGACGATTATACTCATTATTATATTTACAATTTTTTATAAAACCCATCCCTACTCTCAGAATTAAGCTTTGCCATTTTTATAATACTTAAAAACATACAATTTTTTAAATAAAATATCGTAACAAATGGCCTCACACGCAGTTTTAAATATTGCCGGGAAAGTTAAAGAAATCCAGCAATGAGTTGCTTAATATACAACAATGCAAAATGACAAGTGTAATCGGAAAATATAAACTGTAAAAAAGTGTCTAAAATAAATAGTATATGTTGATTTAATATTAATCGTTTCTAGCTAGAACAAACATAAGTGTTAATAGTTTTATTATATAGAATTTTCATTTATTGTTTCGTAGAAACAGTATGTAGGGCCTGGTTTGGTCCATTAAGCACTGTTTAACGGCGCCTAACAGCAGCTGCGGCACTGAAATTGACAAAAAAATCTGCCATTTTCGAACGCCTGTATTTCCATCGCAACGTTGGAAACCGCAAAAAAAAAAAAAAAAAAATCATATATTTGGAAATTTTAGGACCAATTATTTTTCGAGAAAAAATGCAGTTGGCTAAAGACTTCTCTATTTCTCCTAGCATTTAATATTTTACACTAGAGTACTACTGTACTTAAAAATCATCGCGTTCGGTAATTCGAACTCCCATCACTTAATATGTACTGTATTTTGTTTCGTACATTATCAATTTACTGGGACATTTCCACGAATCACCTGTTGCGTAACTACGAGAACACCTGAGAACAAAATACTATATTAGTCATAGTAGTTTATGTGCGATCGAATGATTATTATTAATCAATAAAAAAATTTCGATAAAGAAAGAAATAATGCTTATTCATATATTTTAAAATATGGCACTAATTATTCAAAGATTTTAATTCTGGAATTATCATCATTCATATATGTATAAATTTCATTTGGAAAATGTAGAAAAAAAAATTCAAAAATGAATTTGACTTTTTATTTTTATTATTAAAAAAATAATGGCATATCATCACAGTTATTCAATAAAATGTTTTAAAGCAAATAAAACTTTACCTTTGTAAAAAGACAATAATCATTAATGATAAACATTTTGCATGAATTATATACAATATGTAATTAACAGCTGTCAGACAATGGACAGACAAATAAAATAGTTTTTGATAGAATTATTTTTAATTCCATCAAATATTTCGTGCTAATTCAACTTATCTATAAAAGAATAAAAAAATTCTAAAGTTCCAAACTATAAAAAATTTAAAAAGAATTTTAATTTATAACTCGTTTTAAATTTTATAGATTCAAATATTTGCTCTTTTGTAGTGATGAAGAGAAAATGAATTTGCCGAAAACGTTAAACAGAATAAAATGCCATAAATTTAACAGAAATTACTTTTTTGTTGTTTCAATTAGAGATGAACAAAATAAATGAAGAGTTATTCCAATGATTGCACTATTATTTTGTGATCTTCTTAATCACGTCTGCTATAGATTTAACTTGAAACGAAACATTTCTCTGTTTGGCATGTGATAGTAGGCCATTCCAATAGAAGTGTTTCTTCAAAAATGCAACGTCACAACACAGTATGAGCGAGTAACGCACTCGAGTGAATGCTACTTTCAGTCTTTGTTTGTCGTTTAGATATCCGACATTAGAGGAATTATTCGCTCCGGCGCAATATAAAATAATGACGTCTTTTTCACGACCCTGAAAACTATCCACGACATTCACTTCCACTTTATACTGATTTTTGTTTCTCCATTCGTCGATAGAATCAAAATATTGATTGAAAGCGTGTTTGTGAGTTTGGTGAAACGTAATTAATCCCACTGAACTGGAAGATGGAAGAATTTTTAAAAGTTCTTTACAAAGTTTGCCGACAAAGACAACTTCCGACATATTCGAAGTCCTGAATTCGTGATCGCTTAGAATATCCAATAAGACGTAAGGTTTTAAAGGAAAACTAAAATTATTTACTTTTGAATTTAATGGATTACACAAAAAGTTTTCGGAAACAAAGCTGCAGATCTCCGAATGCATGCGATAATTTTCCGTTAAACAAAGAATTGGATTCTGTTCCTCCGCCTGTACAAAATATCTTTGAAATCTCTCGAACAAAGACAATTGTAAACCATAATGTATTGCTATTTTCGAAGTGACCGATGCTGGTAATTGTTCTGGATCACCTACTAATATCAGTTTATTGATTCCATACTGAAGAGGTATCAAAACTTCGGGTTCTGTGCATTGAGCGGCCTCATCCACGATGCAACAAGTGAATGTTACAGAGCTATTTTTACCGAAAGCATTCTCTAATGACGTATTCCTGCAACCATTCAAAGTAGAGAGTATTATATCGGCTTTGGTTAGGATGTCCATCCTAAGCTTCTGTTTACATTTATTGATATCATTTCTGTTTTGATATAATTCGAATTTTTGATAGTAATTTTCTAACTGCGATTCTATAACTTCTATCGAGTGTCTAGAATTATTGTTAATTTTTTCTCTCTGTATTTCCATCTTTAATCTAGCGATTTTGATTTGTAGCTCATTCATATTGATCTGATCCAGATCTTTTTGTAATTCTTTCAAATTATGTTTTACTAATTCTTCAATGAAATAAAACTTTAAATCTCTGTGCACTTGATCACCCTGGCCAATTCGTACGAAACGAACGTTTTTGCCATCAGGTTTCTTCAGTTGTGATTTCATCTTTAGGAGTTGTATACCGATCTCGTCCACAGCAATATTAGAAGGAGCTGTGACTAGAAGTTTCACACGCTGTTCTCTGTCTTTCTGACACAATAATTGACGAATAATTCCTACTACGGTGTAAGTCTTTCCAGTTCCGGGTGGACCGTCCAATAAATGGATTTTAGAAAGTGACTGTGACTGGCAAATGCTTTTACATATGCGAGATATCGCTAGAATCTGTGTTGCATTATAATTTTCTTGAAGCGTAAAATCAATATCTGAATTTTCTTCACAAGAACAAATACTGCAATCGGGTTTAAGAATGTGATGATACAGATTACTCTGTGTAAAGTTAAACAAAGCTTCACAATGTCTTAGCAGAGGTTTTATATAAGAAATCATTTCGATTTTCATTAATTTAGATAGATCCAGATTTTTGTCACGCAATTTCATTTTAACTACGAATGAAATTAACTGAATATTTTCTTCTTTGCAAATTGGAAGCATGGTTAGTAAAGAACTAACAGTAGTACCGTTACCTGGTTTGTAATTTTCTTGTTTATGCTCTGATATATAACCAAATACCTTTATTACTGCATTTTCTACATTTTGGATTCTTAAATCGACGACGACAATATTTCCCTCGAACGGATAAGATTCTTTATCGAAAGGTATCTTTGGTGATATTACAGTCTGGCAATTTATAATCATCGTATCCATACAAGTCTTAGTATCAACGACTGCGAAGTAAGTACTTTTGCTCTTCTTTTCTAATGTAATTTGCCAAGATCGAAACATACAGTTCCATATCTCCAACAATAATAAATTTATATAAGTGTTAAAATATTCTTGTTTAGAGTTATAAAATAGTGCGACCTTTCTTAAGGATGATTGATCAACAATGGGTGGTGGACTTAGATTATCTTTTTGTTCTAGAAGCCAGTTTGCATTCCACTGCAAAATTTTGGTAATCACATCTTCTAAAGTCGTCATAGAAATTTCTGGAACTTCTTCCAACGTTTCTTTCGTGATAAATTTTTCCGTTTCTTTTATATTCTCTCTCTGTCTCGGATATTTAAATTCTACTGTACCGTTAGTTTTATTTTCGGTTTTAGAAAAGTGACCTTTTTTTGTTTTGCAAGGAGACTCTGAAAAGCTTTTTCTTTTAAAATTTTTGTTGACTTCAGTGTGAAGGACCTTCTTATTTTTGTTTCGAAAATTGGGTTTTTTATCATTAAATTTTCTCGTTTTATCGTTGAATTTTTGTTGCGATTCTAGCTTCAAATGTTTCTTCACTTCGGTTTCTTTTGTATCAACGGCTTCGGTTTTTGGTCGTATTTTCTTTGGAATTTTATAATTTTGAAGGGAATTAAACTTTGAAATAATTTCTTTAGAGATGCCTTTGACAGGCTTTTCATTATTTGTCTTATTACTTTTAGAAACAATACTTGATGTAGTATCGACAATATTTGATTTCTTTTTGAGTATTTGCATCTCTATTAATTTCCTTTTTATGCATAAATCAATGTTTATTTTGTCTGTTTTGTCATTCCGTGCTTTGGCTTTCTTTGTTGTAGAGGTTTTTGCTGTTGGATATGACAATTTCATTGATGCATTCTTATTGGTAGAATACAAATTACTCTTTTTCTTTTTTTGCTTCTTTTTTAACTGAAGTTCTTTTTCAATTTTTTTAATTTTTCCCTTTGTCTTTTTTATTCTTTCTGAAGAACTTAAATTGCAATCATTATCCAGTTTCTGTGAAGGAGGCTTATCATCAATAATTACTTCACTCTCTGCAATACATGCAGCCTTAATATATGAATCTTTTTCTATATTTTCTATTGGCAATTGATTTTCGAATTTTCGAATCGAACATTCTTGTATATCTTTAATAATACACTTTTGTGTTTCTTGATGGTTATTTTCAATATGGGGATAAAAGTGATTCGATGAATCTCCAGAAGAGCTACGTTTCATCTTATCGTGAGCATCTTCTAGAAAAGGCGATGAAAGTAACTTTTTCTCTTCTGCACTTTCACCGCTCTTATTCAAATTGTTACTTACGTTGTCCGGAGAATTCATATTTTTAGGTTTTATCTCGTTTATATTGCTGTAACTCGATAGTGTTACAGTTTCATCACTTTGTACGCATCCTGAATTTTTAACATTTTCATTATAATCAAAACTGTTAAATAACAATATATCTTCGTTAACAATTTTACTGGTCTCCTCTTTGCTTATTTCACCAACTATTTTTGAGGATTGTTCACATTCCATTTTATTTCTTGGGTGGAGCAGAATGGAAGATTCTTGTACGTCGTTCAATTTACATTTATCATTTATTTCTACTGACATGTTTCTATTTGAAATAAGATTTTCATGAAAATTATTAGTTTTATCTGAGTTGTTTAAAGTTAGATCTTGGATATTATGATCAGCTTCGTAGGAAGCTTCATTTAAATATTTTTTCATGGAAAAATTCACTTGTTTAGGAATGTTTATCAGTAAACTTTTCTCGATAGACGCAATAATTTGTAAAATTTTTCCATCATTTTTATGGAAAGAAGATTCATCCTCTTCCATGTTTGCAATTTTGGCATTGTTTCTTGTGGATATTGCGTGTTTATTTGAAGTGTTTGATGCATTTCTTTTCAATTTCCAATTTTTTAAATAATAATCGGAATTTCTTCGTTTTGTTTTAATATTTTGAGATAAACAGTTCTTATTCCGGCATAATTTGAACATAAAATGCTTTTCTGAATCAGCTGATGCACTTCCTAATCCAATAATATCAGATTCTTGTACACAGTACACACTCTTAGTGTCAATTTTCTTGAAGTTAACAAAAACACCATTTGTACTTTGTAGATCTTGTATAATCCATTCGTCGTCTGAAGTCTTTTCGAAGCGAACATGTTTTCGAGATATATTGGGACTCTCTTTGAGATGTTTATTGCTACTCCTTCCGATAACAATTGCAGTTTGGTTCAAAGGTATTAATAAACACTTGTCGAAATTTCCTATCCTTAGTAAGAACCATTCTGTTTGAATAATTCTTTCAGAAACCAAATTTTCTGCAACTTCTCCGTGCATTATACCTAAAGTAAGAGAAAGATAAACATTTTAGATAAACATGCTACAACTTCAATTTTTCGTAAATTTGGATCTTGTCAATTAATATATGCATTCGTAAACGATTGGTAGTAATGCAGAATTTTCACACTAACAAATTTGTTAAAACATTATTGGCATTTGACGATATATTCAGACTAACATACGACCTACTTTGCAATAGTTAGAAAATTTTCTGTTTATGATTTGTCAGTGTTTTAAAACCAATTTTAGATAATTAATTAATTTTTACATATTAATTCTAGTATTTAATTAAAAAAGTTAACATTATGACTTGAAATCACCTCGGGGATAAGCATATTACAGTAAACTAATCACGAATCAGGCGAATGCTCGATATGCAAATTTACAAACGCATTCTATTGTGCACACAGACTGACCGATGACATCAGCTGTGTTGCTTGATTACGTGCACACAACCAGTTCTATACAATACACTGACAGCTCCGTCGTTCACTTGAGTATTGATCACAAACAGGAATAGGAAGTTAACGTTATTGCTTGTTATTATTCTTTTTTTAGTTAGTAAAAACAACACAAGTACATTTATTAATGCCTATTCTACTAAGGTAACATTCTTTTATTAGTGTCATTGATAAAAAATATTTTAAATATTTCATTTGATTTTTATATCAAAATAAATATTACAAATAAGTCGGAGATTGGATAATTTCAAAATGATCGGAAAAGACAAGGAATGCTTCAATCATTGCAATCAAATCGTGCAATAAATGTCGAGCTGCAAAGGATCAATCTCCGAATCATCTGAAAGCGGTCCATAAAATAATAATCGACAAGAAAACAAATGATCTACGAGCATAAAACACTTCGACCCTCCTCCTGCCCACAGAAAACAGCCAATATTTTATGCATTTTAGAAGAAATTATGGGAAATTACAGCAATGGTTATATTATCAATTAATAGCGTTACAACGAGCTCGTTCATACGAGTTTGCAATAATGGGGATATTCATCATAAAAAAAAAATTTCGAGTAACGATCTCATTCACAATTTTTACCACAATGCCAAACGTGATACTATAAATTATTGGTTTGTATTAATAGGAAAAAATTTTCTATAACTTCAGAGGAGTCGACTGGCAAAAGAAATCTTACATATTTGAATATCAACGCAAGTAGTAGTGATCTGACATCTTGAACTATATGTATTTTAACAAGCATACCCTTCTAGACTATACTGTAGAAGTATAACTTGACAATTTATCCCAATAAACTGACATAGGTAGAAGAAACAACTATAAAGCAATTTAAAAACTTATTTTGTATTTTTAATAAATGTATAAATCGTATACATTTTAGTTAAATTTATTATTAAAGTATAAATGATATACATTTTTTAATACTTAATACAATCTTAATTAATAAATTTTAGTTATATATTAATTATTGAGATTACACAGTTTTTATTTAAAATACAGTACAATATTGGTTAACATACATTAATAATTTTCTAATGTTTTAGTACATTCACCAAATCCTTTATTATTTTCTTATTGTTACACTTAGAAAATACTTTTCAATACAATTTGGACTCTTGCTATATTTACAAAATCCACAAAATATTTCATCAAAGAAATCTAGCGTATTTCTATTACCTTCAAAATTCGATATTATTAAGTTATCTGGAAAAATATTGTCTAGAATATATCCAAATTCTTGTATGGAAGCAGATTCCGATGATGAATATATCGGACAGAGAGCGAGAGAGGGGGGGGGGAACTATTAATAAGTACTGTACAATGTCGGTGAATTTGCTATTTTCGTACCGAGGGTGATTTCCAATATAGATAATTATTATAACTATCGTAAACTAATTATTATAACTATCGTAAAAGTTTTTTTCTTAAAATTATTTAATCGTAATGAAACTGGAAAGAATTATGTCAGAGTCGTATAAAGCAGTGTTTCTCAACCTCTAACGAATCGTCGCCACCTTCACTTCAAAATTCCGATGCCCAGGGCCAAGGCTAACGCCAAATTCGTACTTCATTGAATAGACTAGTGACTAGTATAATGTTATTTGTTTAATTATTGTACGATATAACGAATAAAATATGTAATTATTCTTAATGTAATGTTTTACTATATCGCCCAGAAAATTGTTTTTTGCCCCCCAAAATATAAATTGTTACTAATCGCCCCTTCAACATGGAAAAACGCCCACATGGTGCGATATCGCCCCCATGTGGGCGTTTTCGCATGTTGAAGGGTTACCAAAGTTACCATGTTGAAGGGTAAAGGGTGCAAGGGCACGCTTTATACCATTGTTTCACAACGGGGGGCGATATAGCCCGTTGAGAAACAATGGTATAAAGCGTGTCCTTGCATTAAAAAAATATTGTAAATGTAAAGATTTGAATAAATTATCCCAAGTACCTAAATGCTGTGATACTTTAGAACAGAATTATATACAGCACAGAAAATCGTTATTTTGGATTTTCCTACTTTTTCTGTTCTTATTAACCATTGTTTGCTAGGATATCTTTCAAATTTGAAGTTAAGTGTAAGTTATAGTCTTTTATAGAAAGTAACTGCCATAATTACGTGATAAAATTTAACTCTTACTCCCTTTAATAATTTTAAAGGCTATAAATTTTTGCATGCATTTTTGCAATACATAAAACAAACCATCTTTTCATACATATAATGTTAAAGAATTGTGTTTTTTCTTAAAGAATGAAACGTAAACGTTGTCATTCCATAAAATAATATCACATTATGTGGATGAAACATAACAAAAATACTAAACTTATAGAAGCATCAGTGCTTTTCCTAATTTTTACCAGTCTTGTGGAATAAAGTAATAGTTGAATGGACCATAAATAAAAACATACGAAATAATAATATAAAATATCGTGTTATTCATAAATACAACCTTTCTTTCTTTACCCATACAAATGCGTACAGACACACAAAAACGCACACACTCATATTAAAGGGTATTTGAAAAAGATCGTACAGAAGCTAATTCAGTGTTTGCATGTGTCTGTCCGAAATTCACATATTATATTATTGGACTAATCCGTTCAACTAGTTTATTAGTTTCATATGAAACTAACAGCAAAAGTGTCATTTACTGGTAACATTTTCTAACATTACTATTACATACCATGTTTTAGCATATCAAATATAAATTACCATTGTTTTTATTTCATGCGAATAAAAGCGAACAAAAAGAAAAAATATGGAGGAAACATGTGACGAAATCTTAATTTAACCGAAGAAAATTAGAAAAAAATCTTAATTTATACGCTATTTTGTCTAAATTACACAAAGTTAAACTTAAAAAGTGAGAACGTGGGAAAAGATTTCGATTATAACTTATTTGTGGAAAAAGTAAAGGTTTTATACAACCATCAGTGATTGGTTCACACTCAAATCTGACATATTATAATGGAAGTAGCTATAGACAATAACAAGAAACGACAAACAAAGGTTGCCGACATTTGCCGTCGCTTTAAATTTCATACTCGTGGGCAAAGAACCTTTAGTATCTAACGTCCAGTAGATACTAAAGACTATAAGACTCTCCCACCTGTTAATTGATTTCCTGACTTTTTGTTATCAGAGCAGTCCAATTTCAATCAGATTTAGAACTGAGGAAAAAAATAAATCAGCAACGAGTTGCTCAACTTTTCCTGCAACATTTAAAGTTTTGGTGGCGCCATCTGTTGTTATATTTTATTTCAAAAAATTTATATTTTTAACTACAGTATTATAAAATGGCAAAAAGCTTAATTTTGTGGCTAGTAATGAGTTTTATAAAAAAAAATGTATATGATAATGATGATTCTACCCGTTATTAAGTCAGACTCTACTCGAGATAACCCTTTATCTCTCCACCCCCTCGACCTTTTAACCACTAAAATTTAATAGCATCAATCTTCCTTAATAAACAAACCTTCCCATAAAATTTCAGAAATTTTCGATATAAAGCACATAAGTTATTAAGCTTCAAACAGGGTGAACAAAATTATGCTTTCCCCACACACTAACATCCATACATACAAAAATTACCCCCCGAATTTTGTTGCATTTCTTGACACTTCAAGGTGTCCTAAGTCCAAAAATATAAAAATCTTGGGGAGAGTTATTTCTTTTTCCCTACGTCATACTTTCCCTCTGCTATATATATAAGGGACTGTCCATAAATTACGTAAGGGCGATTTCGGCCATTCTAGACCCCCCACCCACCTCTGTGTAAGAAACCGTAATCCTGTATTTCCTTTGATCCTCCCTCCCCTTCTCTATCTTACGTAATATTTAAGCATGTTTTTATAGAAAGATTTTAACAAAAAATAATTTCTTTATGAAACCCTAAAAACCTCAAGTCCAAAATATATAATTAATAATTAGTTAATTAATATGTACAGTACATACTATTGTTTATAAAAGACTTTATGTGAAAATTTAAAAATATAAAAATTTAATGAATTCGAATGAACAATTTATTTTAAGAACTTTAATTTTTAATTATTAACAATCTTTTTATTATTATTATCATCATCATCAATCAACATCATAATATTAATTTTTATATAAATTTTAATTTTCACAGAAGGACGCAAAAAATTTTGACAGCTCGACTAGCTAGTTCACGCTGCTATACACCATGGGTTAATCCTCAAAGGAGTAACCATGCATGCCTGATTTTGAGTCATCCTGGATGTGTGGGGGGAGGGAAATTTAACAGCTTCGGCGAACTATACCGACCACCTGAGTAGAATCGGCCATATTCTTTAGGTTAATTCTCAAAGGAGTAATCATGCATGCCTGACCTTTATAATTCTTGAGAGTTTATTAGGGGTACAATTTAACAGCTTCGCCGACCTGTACCGACCACCTGAGTAGAATTGAAAAACCATTTGATTTTCCTGGCGCAGTGTCAGACTGCGCGGGCCGACCTAAACGTGTGTGAGAACAATGTCTCGTGAATGTTTGGAAGAATTATTTTCTATAATCTTATTAACTTTTATTATTTATAACCTAATAAATTAATTTTTCAGGTTATAAATTATTTTCGGATCAAAAATTTCTTGAGTAAATTAAAATTATAAATAATTTTAATATTTAGAAAACTTCTCAATTCATTTCTTCCGTTTTCATAAAACATCTCGATACTCTTTATCATTTTCTTCTACATTTTAAAAAATTTATTGTTTTAATATCCAAGTAAATTAAAACATGACAACTTAAAATAAGACAAAGTTTAATAAATTCTTTTTAATTATTAAATTATAAAATTAATTTGCGATAATAATGTTTACAATTTGTACTAATATCGGATGTGGTTGAGAATTATTAATATATATTCGTCTATAAAATTTAATCCATGAATTTTTTTGGTAGTAAAATCGACTTGCCATTGTCTTTCGCTGATAATTGATGCTTTTTAACATAATCTATAGCCCAAGATTTCTCTTGAAAAATTAATTTTGTGATCTGAAATAATTCCATTAAAAAATTATTCGTATGAAAAATTAATTTTGTGATCAGTGCTACCCAAACCACTACTACTACTATTTACACCATAGACTTCTATGCATACTTTTTTCCCGCGAGTTTTAATAGAATTTGTTGCCAATAAACATCAGTGGCGTAATAATAAACACAATGGCGTAGCGAACATAACTGCACCCGGGCCGCGACACTATATTGGCGCCCCCTCCCCCTCCAGAAACAAATTTTGTTATTCTTGGAAACCATTAGGCTCCCCTCTGCCAGTAGCGCCCGGAGCAAGCTGCCCCACCCTCTGCTGAGAGGTTTTCTTCGTCATACAAAATAAAACAAGAGAGAATAGAATCCATATTCCGTTGCCATATTAATTACATCTTGGATAAGGTCAATAAAATAAACTACATGCTGCTAAAGTGTGCTAGGTATACCTGGGGACTAAATCATAAAGTTTGTAAAACTCTATATAATGGGGCAATACAACCAATGCTACTTTATGCGGTTTCTAGCTGAGGTCGTGTAACTAGTAAAAATTCAGTAGCAAGTAAATGATTCTCTCTTCAAAATTGCATTCAGAATTTCAAAATGCTGCAGAACTGTTTCTACTAATGCCTCTCTGATACTAGCAGAGCTCCTTCCTTTGCCACTATTTATTGTAAAAAAGATTCCAAACTACTACATCAGAACTACAAATATCAAGGCTCAACAACGGTCTCTACTATCTACGACTGTTCATATGCTACCACATTGCAATTACCCTACTATCTCTAATCACCATCCTGTAAACAAGGTTATCCCCAGGGAACATTTGGTGTCATCTGCTTCCTCCATGGATAACCATGCAGACATTAATATCTACACAGATGGGTCCAAAAGCCCCCTTCATGTCGGCTCAAGTATCTGTATCTTCCTCCAAACTGACATATTTTACCCAAAATATGTTAGAAGGTACAAATACCCCCACATATCAAGCTGAAGATGATGCTGTCTACCAAGCTGTTCAGTGGGCCACTTCACTACCAAACAAAACTCTGTCAATCAACATTTACAGTGATTCTCAGTCTGTCCTAAAAGCTCTATTAAATCCCAATTGCAATAGCGATAAAATCACATATATCCAGCACCATATTAAAAATTTTGTAAATAAGATAACATATTTGTTCCTGGCCATACAGGCATACTAGAAAATGAAAAAGCCGACTTTGAGGCTAAGTCAGCTGCAAAGGACACTGATTTGGACTACACTCACATTCCTCTCTCACCTTGTAACCTTTAAAATTATATTCATGACAATGCTATGCAAAAGTGGAATGAACAATGGTTGAGCAGTAAAACTTCGTAGAATAACAAAACTATACTTTCCTAGTGTTGAATGTAGGTTCTCATCACCACTTAAAGCTTTAACGTTTGCTACTGCTCAACTACTTACTGAGCATGGCAATTTTAGAAGCTACCTGGCGATGTATAACCGGGCAGAAACTGCCTGTTGCTTTTGCTCTACAGAAAACCTAGGCAACGTCGACCATATGATCTATCATAATCCAATTTACAATGAAGATAGACTTATTCTGAAATTAAAAATCTTTACGCTTGGTTTCAGGTGGCCATGTCCACTGGACATGCTTGTTCAGAAGCCACTGTTTGATGCTTTTTACAATTATGTTCGAAAAATATGGAAGAAAAGACTATAATTTCTAATATCTACTTTTACGTTTTAGTTTTCACTAAAAGCCGAATACTAATTTTATGTTAACTTTGTATCATGTGCTTTGGTTTACGTATCTTAGTATTATACATCCATAGGAGTGGTGCACTTATTCTAATAATAAAAAGAGAGAGAGAGAGAGACCACCACACGGCCTTTCTCCCATGATAGAATAATACACTAGCAGACTCACTTTTTATCATGTCACATGAGATGGCGTTAATACAACGAGCGTTCTTAATAGAAACCGCCAAATTGAAGCCAAATTCAAAATTCCACCACTCAACGAGATCAAAAAATAAAACTAAGAATACAGTGGAACCTCGGTATACGACCTTAATCCGTTCCCGATGTTTGGACTTATACCGAATTGGACGTATACCAAACCAACCTTTCCCATAAGAAGTGATGTAAAAATGATTAATCCGTTCTCGGAAATGGCTGTAAAAAAATGGCTGGCTTTAAACACCTCGCTTTCCTGGCTAGTTCCTGCTTGATTTTTCGTGAGATCAGCGTGTATCTTTTTAGCTTTCTCGCAAATAATTGCTTCCGATACGCTGCCTCCAGCACTGTTTTTCAGTTATCCAAAGCAAAAGCAATTTCTCGACATGATCTAATGTCTTCGATCTCTGTTTAGAAATTGATTTAACCCCTTTCGCAACGTTAGCACATTTAATAATGTCTTTATTTTTCGCGATTGTCCATATCGTCGTTCTCGGAATACGGTAGGCAACAGTTAAAATCTCGAACAAGCGTGCCACCTTCGTATTTTTCAACAATCTCTTTTATCAGTTCCATTGTAATTCTAGTAATTTTTTTTTAGTTTTCTGTCGCTTTTCATTTGCCTTTTTGCGATTCGTGATTAATAAAAATAATAAAATTTTATTTACGAATTAAAATCAGAAGAAATTTAACAAAGTTATAAACCGTTGCACCGCGAACGTCTAGTCTGGTCTAGTTACTCTAGTACATCGATAGTGCTACTTGTTCATTGATGGCGCGTATCATTGAATTATGTCGTATACCGAGCAAAATTTGTTTCGTCCAAACAGGACGTATACCGAGATATCACTGTATTACGTAAGATGAGATCTATTACCTCCCTACCCGAGTAAGAAATCCTTGACCCCCATCTACCCCAAAATACCTTAAATAATTTATGGACGGCCCCTAACAGCTGGGAAAGTAAAGATAAGGAAAAAGACCTAATGATCCAGTAGGAAACAATTATGAACTGAAGGAGTACGGGAGGTCAGTTTTAGTGCATTGTTGTACGAGAGCATAGGGCTATCGAGGGCGTTACTGTTAACTTACGCGACTTCTTTGTAAAGTTGAGACAAGTGGAAATAGCTTCCCTCCTCGAAAACTTACCATGTGTTATCGATAAATAAGAATAGATAGGATGCACATCCTAATTGAGAAAACGGCTAATACTGATGTTAGACACCCACTGCCCTTTATAGGACCCCTGGGAGGAAACGGATCTATCCGAGTGTAAAGCTATACTCACAAGTCAGTTGTAATTTTTTTTTGTCAGTAAACATGTTAGTAAATTTAAACTTGTCTACAGTATACCGTTTCATTCAAATAATAGCCGCGATTACTATTTTACACCGCATATTTTTTCTACGGTTATTACAGTATTTCCTTTGAGTATTCGTTTAATGTACAGGTACTGTACGTTAAAGTACATAAATATATATATTTATAAAAGTTTTGATTTTTAAAACAAATTATACTTGAAATGATGACTGGCATCTTTCTTTATATGCATTATTTTCTTACTAATGACTTAGAAAGTAACAAAAACATACCCTGAATATTGTATATTTTTACACAATATATATTTCATTTTCTATTAAACTTTGTTAAATAAATAAATATGGTATATCTAGCTACAATATTTATTAAACTTACATTGTTTCACTAAGTTTTCAGAAATCTTCGAATTAATCACTTTGTGGAATTAATTAATGTCGAAAAGTTAGTACAGTAATATATTGCTTTAGGAATATTTCTTTTGCATAATTTATTATAATTATTAATTGTTTAATTAAATTATAAGATATTTAAAACTACATAATTATAAAAGTAATAACAATGATTTAAATCAATAAAAATGATTGCAATCGCGAAAGGAACAGGAAATGGAAATTAGAATTGCGCGTGACTACTTCACTTTTCGTATCGTTCCCACGATTTCGCTATAAACAAGTGCGTTTAATTTGCAAATTTTCAATTGCTTTTAATGTTGCACTTCAGTCAATTTTATATAATAAATTTTTCTTACTCATATCTATAGTTTTACTGATTATAAAAAGATAATCGGGTTAAAAAAGTGACAATCAATACGTGTAATGCAAAAACGGATTCTTTCTTTTTTGTATTTCACTTATATCTAATTTGAAAAATGAAGTAGTATTAAATGACAGTTATTTAAGAATTCTACATTACTTAAATCGATGAACATGTTGCAATGCAAAACATCGGCAGTTTATCGAGCAAACAATTGTTCGGTTCTCATCGCATTGTATTCGTTTATATTATAAACTTGTATTGCGTAACATCTGGACATATTCTTTCAAACGAATAGAGAAAGTTACGAGGTGACCCGGAACTCGTACAGTAAACAATCGTCAATCACCCGGTAACTTCCTCTTCTCCCTTTACAGTTTAATTAGTTGTAACAATTCGACCTTGATCTTTTAATCACTATTTTTTATTACATATAATTTAAATTTTGTTAAATAAAATACATTAACGTTAATTTAATAATTTAAAATCCTGTGAAATTTCTAATTGTAACGAATGAACAGACTTCAGCATTTTAACATTCGTGTGTGAAAGTTCTTAGACTTGAAATTTGTACCGCACTTACAAAATGTGTCAAAGAATTGAATGAAAATTAGTTTTGTTAATGTGCACCTCAAGATTCCTTCATCTTTAATATAAATATTTAAAAAAGGGATTGTTAAATTTCAAAGTAACTTCAAAAATGCTTACTTCAAACCTGTAACTGGAAGATATTTAGTATGACATCTGTGAAAAGTAACAATACACACATATATATACAGTATGTTATTACTCGGACAAACTGAAATCCTCTTTCAATTTATGTATATACAGTATATAAATTAAAAGTCAAACCTATCTATAACGGAACCTGTCCAACGCGGAAACGGAAACGGTACAAGCCTACCATGTATAAATCATAAAAAAAAACTCAAAAAATACAATACACATACCCAATACAGAACAGTAAAATATGACTATTGTATTACAGTAATTATATCGGGATTTAAACGGAAAGTTTTTGCGCATTTTTTTTAACATCTGTTTTTACTTAACATAAAAATGTGATGTGATTATAAATTGTGAAATTTAACACATTATTCCCGATGTGTGAGAGATTGTATTCTTTGTTTTAAAGCTTATTTTAAAACATTTTACAACATTTCTTTTGAATAAAATCAAGACGAAATGTCTTCATATATAATGCACATCGCGCATATTATGCATGCTTTTTAAGTTTCGTAAAGGATATTACGCTATACAAAACAATAAAAAATGCTCGTATACGGGGAAGATTCTTCTGAATAATGTCAAATGTGGTTCTGAACCTTTTTCGTTCGGGAAGTTTTGAACTAAAGGATACAAAACGTATGGGCTCACAAAAGGTGTTGAAGAGAAATTGCGGGAAGAAATTGGAAGGAAGGAAGGTAGCTGTAAGGATATTTTATTTTTAAACTCATTTCTATCTTAGAGAACTTTTTTACGGATGAATTGAATGAAAAAATTAAAGTTAAAATAAAAATATTTGTTATTAACCGAAACTTTGTTCTAGCGGGTGGTGATTATTCTGTCGGGTACAACTGTATTCGATTAATTCGATTTTGATACACGCGATAACATCGAGAAATTTATTAATCGCATTAATCAAGAGATACCTATAGTAATTAAAATTTATCAAGTTTTTAAAAATAATTTTAAAGCGAATATATAGATAGTACCTGTTAAATGAAAAACGTAATTTACACGCGATTTGCATAATTTCTAACGCATCGTGTCATGCAACAACACATTCGCCTTATCACATTATTCAATGGAATATGCGAATAAAGTTAATCACATTATATTCGCATATACCGTAAACAGTTATGTAATATCTGAATAGATTATTTCTACGAAATAAAGAAGTGATCCTATATCCATACCAGACGTGTCAAATAAACAATTAGCAACTTTATCTTCCCTGGACACTTACTTTACTGTTCAAAGTCGATGTTTGGTGTCGTAAATCAGAGGGAATGGTTAAAAAAATTACTTTAATTAGGTTTATTTGCTAGCAATTGTCCCAAAAAAGGCTAATAAAGTTCGACTTTCCCCGGCTCTGTTTGTATATAACAGAGGGAAAGAAAGCATGGCAATAGATAATATAATAGATAATGGATGTGGGTGGGGGGCACGATTTTGGTCACCTATTTCAAACTTAATAACTCCTGTGTTTTTCGTCGAAAATTTCTGAAATTTTGCAGGGAGTTTCTGTATTAGGGGATTAATGCTATTAAATTTTGGTAATTAAAGATCGAGGGGTGAGGAGATAGAGGTTGTCGTGTGTCGTATCTCGAGTAGGGTCGAACCTAATAAATTTTACTCTTTACTAGCATTTATAATTTTTTTTTTTTTATAAAACTCATCCTTCTCCTCAGAATTAAACTTTATCTTTATTAATTATATAAAGTTTTTTTAAATAAAATGTCATAAAAAGATGGCAGTTTTAATTAAATATTTTTAAAAACTTTACATCACAAAACAGCGTAAGTTAAAAAAAAAGAATTATTAATTACGAGTCGATGGCAGAATTTATTTTTGTTTTTCTTTTGAAATGTTGTCAACAGAGCAAAGGACAACATTCCAGAATGTAAAAACACATGGCACTTAAAATTTATTGTGTAGTGCACGTGTTCGTGTTGTATTGCAAATGACACGAATGCCCTCTCCCGTAACGGCTTGAGAAAATAAACACAAGTGAAAGGTGAAGATTTCATACTAAAACACCATCTACAACAATGACGAAAGACAATACTCTCGTATCATTTATGTTAAATTTAATTACGGTTTAGCTCTTTTTTAGTAAAGTTTAAAAACTATTTTTGGCATTTAAGTCTAAAATAAGTGAAATAAAGCGATTTGACAAATGGCAGGAAGTTATAAAATTTTAAAAAGGGGTTTAACTTGTCGCCAATAGATACAGTATAACCATTTTCTTCGAAAAATATTTTAATTACGACTCTAATTCATCTGTAAGAGTATGGTTACAATTCGAAGGTAATTTAGCGTAATATGCAAATTTTGTCTATAGTCACATTTAAAATTATAATAAACTATTATATAACTAAACATAATATATATTTTATATCAATTAGAATATTATCTGTTTAAACATTTACCTGTCAATTTCCAGAGGAGCTAGATGAACCATAAGATGACGGTAACTGTACTGTTGAGTTGTTCTGAGGGACTGTTGCTGCACGAATCTCGTTCGAAAAGTGCTTCCAACCCCTAAGTAGTGTAATGGTAGGTGTCGGACGTTTCCACTTATGGCTAACCGTGGTCAGTCAAAGGTGACGACGCCTCTAACGAAGAAGAGCATGAAACAATGGATGTGAAGTCGGTTTAAAAATTTAAGGAAATGAGTGAGATAAGTGTTAAGATGATGTTAATGGAAGTATTTTATCTGTTGAAAGAACGAGACTCGTTAACAAACCACTTTGACATATTTGCATGCCACAAATGTCCCATTTGCTAAACTTTGGGATATTTTTTAACAATAAAAAATCAGGGAAAAAATAGAAATAAGATGAATTTCAATATAATCATTAATAGTATCGTAGATAAAATTTAAATCAAATACTGTAATTTAAATTTAATTTAATTTAAATTACTTGAATGTTATGTGTACTCTGTCTCAGTATAGTCAGATTTAGGGAAAACTAATGCTAAGTACTTTTAAGTACAATTGAAGAGAGTTTGTATTTCAAGAAAAGTTTTAATTAAACAATTCTATGTGTTATAAGTAATAGATATGTATATATATCCATGGTGCGGCTTACTTTATATTACTTTTAAAAAATCAATTTTTCAAAAATATTTCCTCAAAATTGATGAAAAAACTTTATGGGTTAATTGTACATAAATAATTGTACATAAATGGGAGGAGCTAAAGGGAAAGAAAACAAAAAGAGGGGGAAACGGTCTAAAAATGCCTTAGGGGACATAACATCAACACTGGGCAGATGTCGATCTAAAACTTAAAACAGGTTAGTTAACCATTGTATAACTATTGTAGTAATTTACCGATGTAATAATTAAATTTACCAAATTTATAGAAATGTAAAACTCCTGAAGAGGGGTGCAAATTACAAGAAAATATTGCACTCGAAATGTATAGAAAATAAGTAAATAAAGAATACAAAGATAAGCTTTTGTCTCTGATTAAATGCGGTCCAGGCAAAAAAAACGGGGGTTATTTATGTACAATTAACCCATAAAGTTTTTTCATTAAATTCTATGTGTATTGAGTAATTTTTTGGGTCAACGTTTGACCCAAAAAATACGAATATTCGTAAATAAAATTTACGAATATTCCATAAACATGAGATGCATTAAACTGTTTACGACTCACCTGAGCTTTTATTTTATAATCTAAATATACGAAAAATATTTCAATTTAATTTATATTTCGAATATAAAATGACATAATCATTAGCAGAAAATATTTCCGAAGGAAAAAATAATAATAATAATAATCTGCGTGTAGCCTAAACAGTATTAGGATTCATACTTATAAGGGTAAACAAAATAAATTTAATTAAAATCAGCTAGTTTTATTAAACCGAAAATTAATTTCTAAAATAGCGTACTCATGGAAAGTAAAGCTTTAACAATTTATCGGGAAAAATTCTACAATCTTCCTTCTCTGAATTAGGCTATATAAAATGGCCACAAATAGCATGTTTATTTTAATTGTTTAACTGATTTATATGTTATATTATAGTTACTAATTTCTAGATTTGATCAAATAAGTATATTGTAGGGTAGCCTACTCTTACCTTGGATCCTAAGAGAAAAGTTTGCTCTGGCTCCTTATATAACAGAGGGGTATCCAGACTGGTGTGCAGTAATTGGTAGTCTATATAAAAATGTTCATCTTATGTCTAGATAACTAAAGACGTTCTTCGTTGACATTAATACGAAGAACAAAAATGCTGCAAACATTCCAATTGACACTAAAGCTTGTTTAAATAATTTTTCATTACTTAAACATAATATGATATCTTTGAATCTGATATAGGTAGAGCTTTCGTTTATTTATACAGTAGAAGCAAAATCATCTTATAGTTTATATAAAATCTCCAGAGTCAAGATCACAAAAATAGATATTACTATTGTATCAAATTTGATAAATAATTTCATAAATTCTAGAATTTAATTACGATTAACGGGTATTATAAATAAAGAATTTTAAATTATATTTATTAAATTACACAAAGTTGATAGCAATAAATGAAGAGAAATTTAATTTATCTTATTTCTTTGGGGGGGCTACTTTTTACCTGAAGCATTTTTTTCACTTTGCCAGAAAAATTCTTTCGTTTTGTAAGTGATTCATCTAAAAAAATATTTATAAAACTGTTTTATGCCCGAAGTTCACATAAAATTTGAAAGAAATATTCTTTATTTTTATTGTATTGAAAATTTATTTTGCTTATATCCATGGGACAAAACGTTAAAAAGCGTAATACGATTAGTGACTAGTATGATTTCTTATTTCCCAGTGTTTTGCTTGTCCCGGGATATAATTAATTATTTTTAAGATATAAAATAAATCTTAAAATCGAATGATATAATTATTTTTCATTTTTAAGTAACTTAGTACGTCTTGCAATCTCCAAAATAATATTAATAATGCTGTGTAAAATATGTATAAAAAATTACTTTTGAGTTACGTAGAAATTTTTACAAATAGAAAAAAAAATGAACTTAGATCAAACTTCTAAGTTAGAAGGTAACTTTTGTTATTTAAATAAAACACAATACAAAATATTATTGTAAATTTTTATAATAAGATTTTAAAAAGCAAAGATGGTCGATACTCCGATCACTCAATTTGGTTCTTATTTTAGTAATGAAAAGTCCTGCTACCGAGAATGCCCTTTTCGATTCAATTGATGTGAGTGGAATCGACTTTAATACGTTTAAGAGAAGACAGATATTGTGTTTCTTCACTTATAGCCTGGAAGATTTCGAGTTCGTTTTCGAGATTGTAGTACTTCTTTTGCTCTCTAGTATTCTTGATTTTTCTACCTCGACTGCTTTAATAGAAACATCAAGCTTATAGCCTGATAATTCTGCAATTCGTTTGGCTTTAATAATCAGATTTATGAAGAAAAGCTTCATACTTGCATACTTCGTACTCGTTTGTATCCTTGCTCAATTTGCACAACCTGGCATAATGCAATTTTCGAAGCTACTGGGCATGGTTAAAAATTAAGACAGCGTCAGTACAATTATTAGAGATATTACAGGTTCTGACAAGTAAAGAATTTTCAGAGTCCTGTCACAAATAGGCTACATATTGATTATTGACAATCTATGACATGTCATAATAAGCAAAAATTTAAAAAACCAATAAGCAGGCTTAAAATTAATAAATACCAATGTATTCTGACAGTTTATGGATTAATAATTATACTTTCTATTTGCAAAATTTCCTCAACTTTAACACAAAGTAAGAAAAAAGTAAACTTTTAAAAAACTTGCGGGATTTTCCGGAATGAGAAGAATTTTCCGGGTTAAAAACAGTCTGGATCTTGGATTTCCCGGGATCCCATTGTAGAAACCCTAATCACTAAGGATGTGTGAGATAAGCAGTGGGTCAGGGGTTAATCTGGTACTGACCACTTAATCTGCACAGGCTGGTGAAGCCCGATCTCGGAGTCGTTCGAATGGCTAGGAGGGCAAAACGAGTGGGGAGTGCGTAGGTAAGTCGACAGGTTTCCTCGGATAGACAAGAGACAGGGTTTAACAAATAACAAAATAAAGGTTTATTCTATAACTAAAGTTAATTTATAGGAGTATACATAAGGAAGTTACAGACTTAATGCTTAAATGTGGATAACACAAATCTGTCTATAATGGCGATCTACCTAGTCACTATACCGCGGGAGAGAGTTTACAAAGGCTCTAGAGTGAGAGAGTTATAGTGGCGGTCAGGTATACATTATGTTGGATGACGGTATGCGACGATCATTCTGGACTATGGAAGCTGGCTGGCTGTCACAGGCTTATGTCTTCTACCGGCTTCTCCTCGGACAGGACTAGGACGGGAGACACTGTATTCAGACCTTCCAGATGATCGCGCGGAGGGACGATCGTTTTTATACGATCGTCGTTGGCACAGAGCCAACAGGTCGTTCACTCGTTATGACGACTAATTAGCACGTGCACGTAGATTAATTAACAAACGGACGATGACTTGTCTTCCTTCCTACCTTGACATCCTCTCTATTTCCGTTATAACTTGCGATAAATTATTTTTTCATCCTCTAATGTAAAAATATGTTAAACTCAAAAATTTACGCCCTGTAAACCCTCGGGCTCACACATGCAATGAGGTACGGGCAGCATCGGGTGACACCGTCAGAGGGGATGTCACCAAAATGACTCTCTATAAAGTTTTTGTACAGTGTTCAGGTAGAAATTTGTTATTACTTTTACTTTCCGGCTGTGATGTATACATAACAAGAGAAAATATGGTTATCGTGTCAAATTTGACTTTCCGAGTTTTTGCAAATCTCCACGTTTTGAGACCTCCTAAACCCAGAAAAGTAAGAAAAAAAAAATTCTGTTTCCGTGGATATATGTATGTATTCAGAGCCGGTCCTGGTAGGTGCTGCATGCACACAGGCGGCCAAATCCCGACAGTACCGATAGTGGTCAATGTCAAATGCCTCTTTTGTCTTATCACTAGTATACCTCAAAGGACGCGACAGGGTTATAAATTTTAAATTTTTCTCACCATAGCTATAAGAATCTAAATATGTTAAAACTTAATAGATTGTCTGTCATTTGTTTTCTAACTAATACGTTGTAGGGCCAGGTGTCCACGGGAATTTCCAAACTTTACACCTTTTCAGTCCTTCTCATTGAACTGGAAAAATTCCTGTCTTTATTACATCTAATAATACGAAGAAATCAGTCCCCACTGTACTCTGCTAAAGATAGGTTCAGTTATGTCCCTAATTCAGTGTTGCCGGATCTGAAGGTTAAAAAGTAGCGTGGTTGTGCTCCAAAAGTAGCGGATTTGAACTGTTTGTAGCCGAAACAATAAAAATGAATTATTTTGCAACTATGCACTTTTACTAATGAAATAAGTTTGTAATATATGTATATACATACACAGGGTGTATCAGAATGACGTTTTAAAAATTTGGGGATTGTAGAGGATGAAATTTTGAACGTTTTGATATAAGGAACCTACAGCCGGAAATGAGATACGTATAAAGTTTCTACTGCACTTTGCACGTTCTATGAGGTCGGTATGCTGAATGAAACAGCAGAATACAGTATTTATGACAAGTTTTATTGACAAAACAGTAGAGTACAATCAAACTGTACATCGAATCAGTGGCTGCACTACTTTAGAGTAAATGTTCAGTGTGACGACCACCAACTTCGTTACATAATGTGCAACGACGAACCATGTTTTGTCCGACTCTCCGTAAGATGCCACGCTCCCCTCTGATGGTATTAAATGCTGTAAAGATGCGCTCCGTAAGCTTATGAACTGTTCCTACAGGTGTTGCGTACACAAGGGACTCACGTTGACTAGCTGTGTGTTTACATCACAACGCCAGTGGATGCAAGGGGTGACCTGAAGAACGACAAGCACTGAGTACACAACGTCCTGTACACAGGCTCAGTTAGACCACTGTAGTTGTGTGTTTACAGTCTTTCATCCGCAGCAATAACATGACGTCAATGGATGGAAGGGTAGCTACCAAAGTGAAGGGCGGTCAAGCACTTCCTACCGCTGTAGACACTTTAGTTCAAATTTCCGATTATAGGTTCCTTATACCAAAACGTTCAAAATTTCATCCTTTACAATCCCCCAAATTTTTAAAACGTCATTCTGATACACCCTGTATATGGACATTCGGTGTATCTGCATCAATTTTCTCTAAATCAAAGCGAGTCATTCGCAGGCGAAGCGATTCATTTTTTGAACTTAGAGACTTAGCGACTGCGGCTTTTCTTTTCAGTTTTAAGGCCATCCTTTTCCATTGTATCAAGAACTGTTGTATCAAAATTTAATAACTTTTGGATCACTTATTGGGAGAGAAAATTGGCAATTCCAACAGGATAATGCTTGTAGTAGACAATCCACAATTTCACAAGCAATGTCGCCTCCGTGCTTGTGAAGTTGTGGATTGTCTACTGGAGCGAACGACTGATGGAAAACGAAAGCAAAGTATCTTAATCTTTGTTAAACGTTGCAACTTTATTTATATACTTAAGTGTAATGAAATTAAATAAAACTTTATTACTTTTGTATAATACAATAAGCGTTTTGCGATTTTATATATGAAAATTAAAAAAGTAGCGTATTTTTAAGATTTGTAGCCTGAAGATAATTATCACTAGCCCAAAAAGTAGCGTGTCGCCCAATTTGAAATTTTTGTAGCGAGGGCACTTAAAAAGTAGCCCAATCCGCTACTTGTAGCCCAATCTGGCATCATTGCCCTAATTCCCCAATCTCTTAGCCTAATTATTTAAATACTTCTTAAGTAGAAATACATTGAAACCGGTTACTTTGTACTCGAATATTTGTAGTCTTGGGAAAGAAGTGGAAACAAACTTTTAACATAAATCTTAAATTTAACCAAAGAAATCGTGTTGGATTAGAACTTTTGCTTGATAAAGAATAAACAACAGGTACTGTTTTCATTTTGTGCTTATTTATTTTAATTTAGCGTAAATCAGTGGTTCTCAACCTTTTTTGTTGATATACCCCATTAGCCCATTAGTTGTTTCTCAAGTACCCCTTATATTTTTGTATGTAAATTTTATAATTACTGCGTTTAATGTATACAGTCCTTATAACTGAGCGCCATAAAAAACTAACTCTAACTAAAAGTGAATTACTTATTTTGCGTAAATAATAATAAATCTAATCAAATACATACATTTATTTATTATTATTTGATAAGTATATTATATGAAATCACAGAAGTCATTCTAATCTAAATATATAAAATTGCTTGTCCTGATGACTGACTGAATGAATCACTCACTCACTAATTCATCATCGCCCAGAGCAGACCGCTTAACCTAAAGAGATGAAATTTGGTAGACAGTTAGGGTACGTCATGGAAACGCACACTAAGAAGGGATTTTTCGAAATTCCCCCGCGGGGGAGAGATAGAGCATTAAGGCTTAACCGGAAGAATGGCTTCTACTGTACTATTTTAGATGCAATTTTTTGTTTTTATCTGCGTTTTAGTAGGGTACGCCATGGCAATGCACAATAAGAAGAGATTTTTCGAAATTCTCCCACGGGCGGGAGAGGGAGATGATTTAGTTTTCATCGAGTACTTAGGTGTATTAAATTAATAATATTTCAGATATTGTTATAAATATTTTTATATATTTCGATTTTTCATCCAAATGTTCGAACCGTTTTAAATTCGAATTTGTTATTGCGTATTGGTTCGATTATAGAACGATTGTAAACGTCCCAAAAAATTGATCAAATTGAATATAGTTCGTTTGATTCTCGGCAATTCTCATCATTGTCAGCGGTAGGTGTTATATAACAATTACTATAGTTGTTAAAATACTGAGTATAAATGGGGTTGCTTGCAAAGGTTTCGCGGGCGAAGTCGCGGGTAACAGCTAGTACATGCATGAATTACATTTCCTAAAAATAAATAATTATAATTAACAATAAAGAAAATTTTTTATTCTACAATAATTTCTAACAAATTGTAATGGGATATTTGTTGCGATAAACCTTCAGAAATTTTTTCAAAATTTGGTTCCCACGTTGTTAAATATAGATTATAATTGTGTACTGACCTTGAAAGTATTAGCTGCGAATTTATAACGTGCAGAACAATACATGAATCTTTCAATTTTTGTAACTAAATGTGACATCTAAATTTGCTATAAATATCAAGTAATGAGCGCATGCAGTGAGACGCATTGCATGGTGGGGGTACAATCCAGGCCTCATTATTCCTAATACCAGTAGTCCAGTAAAAACACAAAAAGACCCAATCTTATCGAGCAATAATTATAGAATAGAAAAAAATTTTTCTATTCTATAATTATTATTTACCTATTATAATTTAATTACCTATTATACCTAATTATAATTTACGTAAAAATTTAGTTAGTCTAAAAATGTAGTTAGTCTTGTAAAATGACGGTTTAACCGACTCGGTTAAACAGTAATTTTACTAGACTACATGTTCACTCAGCACTAATGGCACAAATAGACAGGCAAATCAAGTGTTATCCACTTGATTTGCCTGTCTATAAACAAGTTGTTTAGACTGTTAAAAGGGAAATCGGTGTTCACACAGGGATATTTTAAAGCAAATTTTTGTTATTTCTTGTTTCTTGTGTTAATAATTTACAGCAAATTGATTAACATACGCCATTTTATAATGAAAGTTAGATGTACCCCTTCAATTTATGCTCGTACCCCCAGGGGTACATGTACCCCCGGTTGAGAACCACTAGCGTAAATGAACCGTCGGTACCCACGTTTTAGTAAGGTTTGGATAGTTATAGGAATTTTATGAGTTGTCCATAAATGACGTCCACACTGGAAGGGGAGGGAGAGGTTATGACAAATCGGACAAGGACAAGGGATGTCGGCAGGGCCGCCGTAAGCGGGCGTGCAAGGCGTGCAAGGCGTGCACCGCACGCGGGCGGCACGTCCAGGGGGCGGCAAAGAGCCTTTCTGGCAAGCTCAGCATAGGTAATCGTAGTTAAACAGGGGGCGGCATAATCGGTATTGCACACGGGCGTTCAAACAGCTAGCGGCGCCCCTGGATGTCGGACAAGGGGTTGAATTTCAATGGACGTCCAAAGAGGGGAGGGCATTACGGAAACTTGGACAATGGGGGAAAAAGTAAATATGGTAATTATACAGTTTAAGGAAATATGAGATTTTTTTAATTATTTTTTTAAAAGGGACGTATATTTAATAGACATTCAGAAAACGCATAACATTTTTCCGATCCACATATAAAATGCTATAAACAAAAAATTATAGGACTACTTACCAATTATGCCCCGCTCAAAACGCCATTGCTTAAGTTTGTTTTCGTCGCGGGGCGGCACATTAGACGGCGGACGCGTACGAAACGTGTCACGTGACATTTCTCGATGCCCTCTGTTCACGCGATTACCCTTTCCTCTCTGCGTCTGACATGCTCCTGATAACTTTTTCTTCTCGCAGAAGAATTCGCTGACGTTTGGAGACATCGTTAATAGAAATATTAAAACATCATTCCATTTTAAATATGGATTAAAATCAACATATAACAACGTATGATGATTCGATAAATAACTAATAATTCTAATCTGCTTTTAAATGGCCTAATCATGTCTTACGCAAAATTTAGTTACAGTATATTTATTTACATCAAGACAATAGACATCTTATATTGCATTTGACTGATATTTATCATCATAATATATATCATGATAGAATAATTGTCGTTAGCGAGCGGTTTTACCTTTGTTGTTTCGTATAGTTATTCGTTATCTATTATTATTAATATCAGGAACACATCAGAGATGCGAGCGAGAGAATAGTCATGTGACCAGAGGGCATTAAGAAATGTCACGTGACACGCTTTGTACGCGTCCGCTGTCCAATGTGCTGCCCCGCGACGAAAACAAGTTTAAACAATGGCGTCTCGAACCGAGCACAATCAGTAAGTAGTCCTATGATATTTTGTTTATAGCACTTTTATATACGGATCAACCGACAAAATGTTATGCGTTTTCTGAATGTCTATTAAATATACGTTCTTTAAAAAAAATAATTTAAAAAACTCTTATTCCCTTAAACTGTATAATTACAATAAATATTTCACGAAGAATACGAAAGTAATTTATGGATAACCCCTTACATATTCGAAAAAAATATATAGTTTATGTAAGCAAAGACTTATTACTATTATAGATACATTCAGATATGTCAGATAGGAGAACAAAACGTCAGTCTGGTGCGTTTTATCGCAAGTGGAAGAATGAACATTATAAGGAAAACAGAAAACTACAAAGATCCATGCTGAAATTCGTAAAGTTGGACGATGCTGACCCGACAGCATCAACAGCCACTTCGGAATTCATTTCAGATAATAATGACGGAATGGAAGGTGAAAAATAATATATCGAACCAAAATTTGACTAAAGAATAATACAAAAAATTGATTATTCAAATAAATAAACTATTCTAACGCGAACTACGAAATATTTCGAGAGAGCTTACACTGAAATATTCGATATTCCTGTCCTTGCAATAATGGACGTGATGAGAGAACCTTTTCTCGGAAACGAAGAGTTTTCAATACCATCCCATAAATATCATTATGGGATGGGGCACCAAAGCAAAGGCGGGAATCAAAAGGAACTTAATGAATTGGCTACACAGTCTGTGGCTATTGACATATGGATAAGGACAAAAAGCGCGGGAAAGAGGTGATCTTTACCTTATATACAGTAGGTGAAACGAATCGTGGACAATGGGGATTATCCACGATTCGTTTCACACACGGTTCCTAAGGGAACTACGAAGTGTTATTGATACTTTCACTTCTGAAGGAACAAAGTCATTTCTCTAATGATTCACGGGAAGTATGAAGATGGCAAGAATGATAAAATTTCTATCTTTTTATAGCTTTAAAAATATTCTGAAGTATTGACTAAAACTCTCTTTTAAAAGTATAAAAATGTTCCCTATCAAACTTCCGGTTCTCACAATTTAGAAAATAATAATTGTGTTGAATTGACGACCGAATGTGATGTAGATACAGGGGATCCTTTAAACTAGTACCAATTTTTAATAATCAGTTATTAGAACGCATAGTTCAGAAGAGACCGTAAAGGTCCCATCTGAACTGAGTTTAACCGTTGAGATCGCATTGCTGCGATCTCAGAAGAAACAAAATTCAAGAAAACTCGTTATGATAAAATTCAATTTACATTTTATCATTTTTATTGAAACTTATTAATCATTTTCATCGGTAAAACATTTCAAAGTGTCGTTTCAATTCTATTTATTTATTGGAGTGTTTGTATTGGATACACGATATTTTTTGTTTTTTCGTCTGGTGCGTACACGAATAAATCGGAAGGTTTTCCGACGCGTGAGCCGGCCACATCCATGCGAGAAGCACGGATTCTCCAAATTTAGCCCATACACTCGCAGCGATTGTCAGAAGTGCGATATTCCCCATTTTTATATATATATTTTAATCCTTTATAATTTTAATTATTTAATTGCTCCTTCCTCTCTTCCTTGGCATGTTGTGAAATTTCTGATAGTTGGATAATAAACCGTTTTATTGTAATTTGTCTTTTTAAATTATTTTGAGTCGATATTAAAATTTGGAAAAGGGGGATTCCTAGATCGGTAAAATAGGCGAATTTCCTCCTACAACTTCGGTTGTTGTTCGGGATACAGTTAAGGTTTTAACAAAGTTCGAGCGAATACATAATTAGCACAAAAAAAAAGTTGAAATAAAGTGATTAAACAAAAATTATTACAAACATCGTAAATAACAGTTCGCAAATGCATATATAGAGATATTTTTTGAAGGGGGGAATGGTCTTCGCAATTTGAAATCGATCGAACACACAGTGATCGAATGCTCGTGTAAACGCGCGCCATCTATCGTAGGATAAATGCCAGAAACCTTTGAGGGAGTGTATTAAAAAACTTCCCAAAGCTTCATGGCAATCGTACTACGCCAGAAACCTTCACGGGAGTATATTAAACAACTTCTCAAAGTTACACGGCAATCAGATAAACTGTGTGGTAATGCATGAAGGACACACACACACACATACATTCATTTATATATATATAGATAATAGCTAGAACTTTTTCTTCTTTTTCGTGCTCTGGAAGCTCTCGGCATTATTTATCAATCAATATCAAAAACATTCACTTGAGATAAATCCAATAACTATTTCGAATATTTTGTACAATTACCTGCAGAAATTAATGCCGATTCGAAAACCTGACATAAGTACACATACTGCCATCTAGCGTGATGACGTCATTTTTTAATTCCTCGAAGATTTTGCTATTTAACTAATTATAATTTAATGTCAGTTCTTCAAATATAATAGTAAACTTCAATAATAGACTTTTCTTTTAGACAGAAAGTATCAATACTAATTCATGTGTCGCCATCTAATGAAGAGAGAGGCAAATAGACAGACAAAAATCCGTTTCAGTTTTATTTAATTAAATTATATAATAAATTAACTATACAATTTAAAAATAAGTATTTATATCACGCAGTAGATTAATATCTATATGATACAGCAAGACAAACCTTGACAGCCGATTGCAGAGACAGAGTTTACATTACACAACGTTTAACAGCAGAACGGCCTCTGGCTGAACCGCAGTTTAAAATGCGTTGCAAAGACGATGATCGTCTATTTCTGAACTATATCCTTTTACAATATCGGTTAATTTATCGATATATTAATAAGAATTACGATAAGTAAATAATCTATATATTTTATTTAATTTCTCAACTATTCTGACAGGTTCTTTCGGTTCGTGAACTATTCTCTGATATCTCGAAATGAATTGACTTAATAATTTGACTTTACTATCGTCGGATAAATCGGTGCTCTCGAGTAATTTTTCGATGTTATTGCCAATTCTTATTTCAGGTTTTCGATGTGCCGCAAGTAATATGGGAGGGACCAGAGTCATTTGTTTCGCCATTAGATTCTTTTTCATATTACTTTGCCAATTAATCCTTAATAACGGTGCCAGTAGAAGAGGAAGGAATCCACCAAATTGATTAACCATAATTTTTTTCTTGATATTTAAAGGAACGTGTTTTTCACTTAATTTCCTCATCATTTTTTTTTATATTTTCGGGTATATTTCCTCTCCGCAAATTATCGCAAAACTTTAACTTGATCGGGAGTAGCTTCTTTCAATATTGCTCTTTGTTGAGAGGGAGTAGGCTAGTCTTGGCTAAAAGCGCCAACATATGATAATTCTTCTTTACGTTCTTTATTTTATCGGTAAATATATCCAAAAAAATACCTCGTTCATCCGGAAAAAACGAATCCCTCACGGGAAGTTTCTTGTTCGTTTTAGGATGAAAATCCAATAACAAATAACCAAATTCCTTTTCTGTCGCGTACGTTTACCGGCGAAAGCTTTCCTCCCCAAACAACTTACTTGACTTTCATCACGATTATTTTTAAACAAGATCAAATAACGTGTATTTAAAGTTATATCTTTCGTAATTTTATTTTTTGGAAACAGATTTTGCATTATCAAGATCACGCTTACATTATAATGATGAGAATCTGTTGTAAACAGGAACGCAGTTTTTGAACTGAGTTCATGCATCAAATCATCAATTATTACTAAATCCCATTCTTGCACGGATTCAGGTAAGCCGTGCACGAATTTAATAACTTTTTTTTATCGTGAAAAAAAACGGTAAATATACAGAATAATACTTTATAGACTTTTCATAAACTTTACATCGAATAATTTTTCTTACTAGCGTAGTCTTTCCACATTGCGACGATCCAACAATTATACAGTTACTCCGGTGCTTGAAATACATATCAATCGATTTTATGAACTTTAGTAAATTTATAATGCGTTGATCCACAATTTATCCCTCTAAATATTAATATATTCCTTTTATTCTTATCGACATAAATTTCGTTCATAACATCTGAATATTCCTCGAACGAATAATATAATTTATTACTAGCTTCGTTAATTCTTCTGTCTTCGTCAACAATTATAAAACCGAATTTACCAGCTCCTTTCCATATTTCCCCGTTAACTTTAAAATAACGCAAAATAATAGGGTTCAAATCGAGGACAGATGGTCGCGATTGGGTCTGGAAGAGAGCTATAGAGCATATCGATAGGAACAGAAAAGTCAACCCGTATGGGCGACCCTTCGCGAGATATAGGCCCCCTAAATGACGATATTCTTAAAGCCTGGCGACCCTCTTCTATGACTTGAGGATTCTGTAAAGAGATCTCTGAAGGATGATTCTCTCCGAGTGAGCGAATGAGAATAAGTGCGACTCAACTGGATTCGGTTAAATAAGAGTAGAACATCAAGACCAAATTTGGTAAGAATTTTTGGATCTCACGCTCGAATTCTCCAAATAGATGATAATTCTAGGAGTAGTAGTGACTAATAAATTCAAGGAAGATGTGTCACGCAAACGGGAAGTTAACTAAATGATAAAATTATATTAACTTCCTCCTAAATAATAGAGTTGACTAACAGTTAAATTTTTACTAAATTCTAACATTTTATAGAGAAAATATTTAAAAAGATATATGAGAAGAATGGCATGGATCATGACAAAACAAGTATCAAAAGAAAAGAAAAAGGAAAAGAACATAAATCCTTCACCATTTGTTTTATGGGATCAGGTAGACATTCCAACCGAAATCAAGGAAATTCTCCAAAAAGGGCCTAACTTCGTTCCGGAAGACAAAAACTTATGACAAATTTCAATGGCGGAACTGGAAAGAGGAATCTCAGAATTCAATGATTTAGCAGGGATTTCTTCAGATGGAAGACTGTTCTTAAAGACCATACCCGTAGAACAAAAAGCATTGAAATGAAACAGCTAAAGCACACAAAAAAATGGATAAATGACAATGATTTGGTCCTAACACGAGCTGACAAAACTAAACACCTAGTAATCATGAAAAGGCAAACTTACAACAAATCTTAGAAGATTATATTAAAAGAACAGAATGTGAGCAGGTCAATTAAAAAATCGTTATGAACGTAGACAGAAGGGTTAAAAAACTCGAAAAAGCACCACTAAGCTCCATATTAACTTTCCTTAAAGGATCTCATAACCCGAAGCCAGGGATGACAAGATTGTTTGCATTTGCAAAAATACATAAAGAAGGTAAAAAGTTTAGACCTGTGGTTGAGAAGTGAAGAAGACCCACATACAATCTTGAAAAACGTTTACATAAATTCATTTCAGAGGAGCTAGGTAGCAATGCTCTCGTTGCACAAAACCCAATGAATGTAGTAAAAGAACTACAGGAATTAAGTTTATTGGATGAAGAAGTTGGGACAATCATGGATTATGAAAACCTATACCCCTCTATAAAAATAGAATTTTGCTATGAAGCATTAATGGAATTTATGCTCCACAAAATACCGGAAATTGCTGCATTTACGAAAGATATGATGAAATTAGCCAAATTGTTGTTATGAGTCCTTCTTCAGTTTCGGTAAACAAGACTACAGACAACAAGATTACAGACAAAAGAAAGGGGTACCTATGAGAAGCCCGATATCAGAATTATTGTGTGAACTAATCTTACGCAACTTGGAGAAGAGCATTATCAATGGGTTCAAGATGAATATTGTATTTTACTAAAGTTATGTAGACGATGTCTGCATTATTTGGAAAAATGACAAGAAAATACAAGAGTTTGCTCATGTAATCAACAATAACAACAGCAATGGATTAAAGCTTAAACTATAGAAAAAAAGTCATAAACAGATATATTTTTTGGATTTAGACATCCAATTGAAAGGAGATGATATAACAACAGGTATCTACATAAAACCAACACATAGTCCACTATACATTCCGGCTAACTCGAACGACTCCTACGGATACAAACTGTCTGCCTTTCGAGCACTCATCAGAAGAGCGTATTCACATTGCTCTAATGTACTGGACAAGATCAAAGAACTTAATAGAATTAAAGAAACAGCTTCAAACTTGGGATATAAAAAGAGTACAATAGAAGGGCCAATTAAAAGATATGAAGGAGGCAATGTAATAAGAACCCAAGCAAATCAGTTAAAAATCTCCAAGTTCACATATAATCGAAATATCAAGAACATCATGAAACAAGTATCGGACAGAAAACACTCAAAAATGATTTTCAAAAGAGCGCCTAATATATACAGTATTTTAAGAAATGATAAAGACATGATTAAAAAAGAAGAAAAGGCAGCCGTTTGAAAATCAGGAATTAGGAATTAAGGACTATATTGGGGTCACAAGAAAGAATTTAGCTACCAGAAGCACAAATACGATATTAACAAAGAGTACTGCAACACAGTATTATCCTGTATGGCACAAAAAGAGGATTGTATGGTTAAATGGAATGAAGCGACTATACTCAGGACTATGCGTTCTCCATCATTGGTAATGCACGAAGAAAAAATCGAAATACATAAAAGTAAATTAAAAGATGGTTGTATTAACGCCAGGGATGCAGAGGGACTAGCTTCCGCATGGAAGTTCTACATAAAGAAAAACTAAAACGCAAATGAATTATTTTCTGACGTTATACCGCCAGAGATGTTCGGACTAAACAATTTCACAAGATCACGAGCTATCATTTAGTTTTTCTACAGTATGTTATACTGAAAATACAGTATAAATATGTTTCCTAATGTTCTATAATTTCAGCAACCGCTCTGAAAGACCCGAGATCAAATTCGGCGGGTTCAACGCGATAGAATTTTTTGGGGTGATTCGTCCGAACATATTTGGTCCCGTCCCTCATCACCTGGGCAAACTATTGTGAGCCTAGCCGAACCTAGAACGCGTTTGCTAAAAAAGCCCCTCTTATTTCTGACTGGGTAGTTTTGATCAATCAATATCATTCAAACAGTAAGAATCCGGATTCGAATCTCATTCCAGAAAGAACTTTTTCTTATTGTAGTTCAACTTAAACTATGAATTATACGAATATATGCTTCATGCAAAAAATCATTGTACTCCACCCTTTTCTTTTGCTTGGTATTTTTCAATTGGATGTACAGTACAGTTATACCTCAGTTTTCGTCCATAATCCGTCCGAAAACAATCGGCGAAATCCGAAACTGAAGAAAACCGAGTCAATTATTTCCATATGAATCAATGTAAATCCAATTAATTCGTTCTAGACACTCCAAAACACATTTCATAGAGAATAAATGTAGTGTTTATTTCTAAAACAATAAGAAATGAATATAAAATACTAATGTAAAGAATAAATGAACATTTAACACGGCATTGGAAGGACTGCTGGCTCTGGAAACTTTTTTTAGTTCCATGATGGAGCTAAAAGGAAAGGAAAGCAATGGAATTAGGTAGACGCGCGGGGTAATGCTCACGACGCCACACTGAGCAAGGGAACGTGGATTGCCTTTTGTTTTCGCATAATTAGCAGCACGGTCACATGGGCATGAGGACGAAATCCGAGACAAATTTTTCACAGAAAAAACCGAGGTATTACTGTATATTTGAAATAATCTCTGTTACGAATCTTCGTGGATTGACGATTTCCTGCCATTTCAATATACAATCGACCCCCCCTATAACACGGTAGATACGTTCCGGTTTTTATGAATCCATTTTTTACGAGTCCAGCCAATCACAGCCCGGCACGTATGCAGTTTACGGACTACGGCTGTTTGAAAGGTTTATTCCATAAAATTAATCGATTCTAGACTAATTCGACTCAACATTTCCAAAATACGTATAATGGTTTGGGAATAATCCATATAAACTATGCTATAAACAAAAAATTGTAGGATTACTTACCGAGTGTGCACCGTTCGACGACGCCATTGCGTAAGCTTGTTTTCCTCGTGGAGTGGCGCATCGAACGGCGGGCGCGTTTCCTGATAAATTATTTTTCTGCGAAAAATTTGCTGAACTCTGGAGACATCATTAATATAAATATAATTTTTATGGCCGTTAAATAATAAATGGTTTTTAGTAGGTCCGCTGCTCGTTTAAACTCAACGGCTTGTGCAATATCCGCTATTGGTCTAGATTCGACCAATCCTGTCGCGACACGAGTAGGCGATGACGTTTTACCGAATTATGAGTTTTTAAGCATGTTTTACGAATACTATCAATTTTTTTAGGGGGGTCGACTGTACTGAATATTCATTTTCAAACTACATACTGCTGCATGCAAGTACAGTACCATTGAAAAACCTCGTACAGTAACATCTCATATTATGCATTGTTTTATAGAATATAATAGGCAATGAGGATTTGTGTGTAAAATAAGATTCGAGCTACGAGTTTTTCCACTGTAAAAATGCATGCATGCTTAGTGTGGAATTTATGTATCGCCAGATGATGTTTTTCCAATTGTTTCAATTATAACTCAAATTTGTCTTTCCAACATATCAACAAATATTTTATTTCAAAACTTTTATTTGATATTTTATATATTACAATATTCCAGTCGTATAATTTAAGACTTAACATATAATTTGATATAATTTGGCTTACAAATGAACGTAGTGTATAAAATATAAAAAAAATTTTATATGATGAAGAACTGTTATTTATTCCGACTTGGAAATTTATTTACACCAGTAGATAATGGAGCAGTGATGTCACATATGTACATGAATTTACAATAATCTTGGTTAGTTTACAACCGATTATTTTGTTATTCTTCTAATACGTGATCATTTTGATCACTTCATTCACAGATGATGATTTAACAGGAAATAACAGATTTCTTTGTTCAGCATTTGAAATTAGAGCATTCCAATGAGCATGGTTCCTGAGAAATGCCACATGACAGCACACAATGAGCGAACAGCGGGCTCGAGTGATGGCCACGTTTAATCTTTGTCCATCGTTCAAAAATCCAATATTTCCGGAATAATTATTTCCTCTGACACAAGACAATATAATGACATCTTTTTCACGTCCTTGAAAGCCGTCGACGGTGTTTATTTCTATTCTTTGCTGATATTCCTTACTCAAACTCGTTTGACTCTCAAAATATCTAGTGAAAACCTGTCTCTGGCCCTGATAAGGCGTAATGATGCCTATGGAACTGGACATGGGAAGAATATGTAACAGTTCCATGCATAGTTTGCTGACAAAATTTGCTTCAGGCATGTTATATATATTTGCAGGATTATCTTTACATTCTTGACTATCTATAATATCTAACATTACATATGGTTTTATAGGAAATTGAGGACGAGTTCCACTAGATATTAATCTAGTACCATAAAAATGTTGAGAAGGAAATTTGCAGATTTCGGGATGCATACAATATTGTTCAGTCAACATAAAAATTGGACTATGTTGTTTCATTTGCAAAAAATATTTGTAAAACCTTTCAAATAAAGATAACTGAAATCCACACTGTGCAGCAGTTTTCAAAGTAACTAACGCTGGCAACAGTTGTGGATCACCCACTAACACCAATTTATTGATTCCATATTCGAGGGGAATCAAAATTTCAGGTTCTGTGCATTGAGTAGCTTCGTCCACGATGCAACAAGTGAATGTAACAGAACTATTTCTACCAAAAGCATTTTCTAGTGGTGCATTCTTACAACTGTTTAACGTAGTGAGTATGATGTCCGCTTTGGTTAAGATCTCTATCCTTAATTTCTGCTTATAATACTCGATGTTTCTAAAACTATCGTTTCTGTTTCTAAAGTAATCAAGCCTCTGATAATATTTTTCTAACTGTAACTGTTTATCTTTTATTTCACTTTCGGGATGTTTACGATCTTTTTTCGTTTGAATCTCCAATTGCAACCTATTAATCCTTGCTTCTAAGTCATTTATGCTAATTTGAAGATCGCTTTCGTTCATCATTTCTTTCAAATTATACTTAACCAATTCATCAATAAAATAAAATCTCAACTCTTTGTGAACGTGGTCGCACTGTCCGATTCGAACAAATCGTACTTTTTTTCCATCAGGTTTCTTCAGATAAGATTTTTGTTTCAATAAACGTCGGCCGATTTCATCCACTGCAGCGTTAGAAGGAGCTGTGATAAGAAATTTCACATATTGGTCTCCCACCCTCTGATTTAACAATTGATGAATAATTCCTATAATGGTGGAAGTTTTTCCAGTACCTGGTGGACCATGCAGAAGAAGAATTCGCGGAATGGAGTGTGGCTGGCATATGCTTCTGGATATATTAGCAATTGCATGTTTCTGTGATGCATTAAAATTTTCCATAGATCTAAGACGAAAATCAGGGTTTTTTTCAAACGAACACACTTTAAAATCGGGTTTAATAATGAAAGGATGTAGACTGCTATCGGAAAACTTTAGTAACGCATCGAAATGTCTTAAGGACGGTCTTAAATACCAAATACCCTGAATTTTCATGAGTTTTGAAAGATCGAGACTTTGCTCACGCAATTTTGTTTTCACTACAAATGAGACTAATTGAGAGTTTTCTTCTTTACTAGCTGGTAAATTATTTAATAGAGAATTGGCTTGAGCCCTGAATCTTTCAGTTTTATGCTCTGATATATAACCAAATACTCTTACAACTGCTTTCTGAATGTTACTTATCCTTAAATCCATAATAACAAGATTCCCTTCAAATGGTTGCGATGCTTTATCAAAAGATTCTTTCATTGATACTACTGTCTGACAGTTCAGTATCATCATATCTCTGAATGAATTATAACTTGTAACTGAAGCGTAAATGCTTCTACCAGTTGAACGTTCTGTTTTCGTTTTCCATGATCTGAAAATACAGTTCCATATTTCCAATAATAATAAATTTATGTATGTATTAAAGTATTCTTCTAAAGAATTATAGGATAGTGTGACTTTCTTTAAAGATGTTTGATCTACTACAGGTGGTGGATTAACTTTTTCTCTCTGTTCTAACAACCAGTTTACGTTCCACTGAACTATTTTAGCGATTACATTTTCTATAGTCATGAACTGATTTTGTTGTAGTTGATTAGGAAAGGTATTATTATTATTATTATTAATGAATTTTCCCCTTTTGTTCAAATTTTCTGAAGGTTTCAATACAGAACAGCTATAAGAGCTGACATCTGTCATTATCTGTCGACTTTCAACATTAGCAGAAAATCTAACTTTTTTTGTTTTATTAGTTGTTCCTACATTCTTTTGCAAACTTTGTGTAAGCTTTGCACGATCCTCAATTAAAGATTGACCAGCTTTGTTTTTCACCTCTTTCTGTTTGTCATGAAACCCATTTAAAGAATGTCTCCTCTCGTCCTTATCTTTTGGTAGTTCAGATTCAGATGATTCTGAACGTGTCGTCTTTTTTGGAATTTTATAATTTTGAAGAGAATTTTTGTAATTTGACTTAGATTTTTCCAAAACAGTTTTTGCTGACGTTTTCTTAGCCAAATTGACATTGCTAGCTGAATTGTTAATCATATCTTCAGCAAGTTTCGAAGATCTGGATTCGAAATTCCGAGTTGGTATCGTAGCCTTTTTCTTTGCTTGTTGATGAACGAGTGGCAATTTAGCTTGAGCATCCATATTTTTTGCTAATTTGTTTGTTGTATCTGTTTGAATATTATTATTATTGCTGCTAATAATTCTGATATCATTAGCATTTGTAGTAGATCTTATTGCGGAACCACCCCCTGGAAAGCGTAAGCGATATCCCATATTTTCTTTAAGTTTCTCTTTCAATGAACAGTGCTTTTCCTTTTTCTTAGTAGACACTTTCGTCTTTTCTCTCACGGGAACATTTGGTTTTCTTAATTTCTTTTCCGATGTTTTTGACAGAAATTCGTCGTTCTTAGCATTTCTTTCAGTAAACCATTCTTCTCGACCACGAGCATATTTAGGCCTACGATTCATTGGCAATGCTTCAGTAAGTTGAATGCATTGAATGCCACTTGATTTATCTCCAGTACAGGAGCGACCGATTTCTGGTTTTGTTTTGTCATCATCTTTAGAAATTTCTGACACATTTTTCGTTTTCTCCTGTCTTGTTGTTACAAGGGATTCATTTTCAGATGATGAAGTGCCATCATCATCAGAATAGAAGGATTGAGAAAGTACTGGAAAGAATTCTTCTGAATCCTTTTCTTTCGTTTCCTCTTCGGGATCTTCAGAAAGAGGTGGCCACAGAAGTCGACTGAACAATTCTTCATCTTTAATATCTTTTGCAACGTCATCATCCAAAGGTATAAAATTATCATCTACAGTATCGCAAGGAAAATCTTCCTTTGAACATTTTATATCATCATCAAAATAATTATTGGAATCCTCATCACAGCGATATTCAAATTCATCATTTTTTTCGGTTTTGAAAGTTTTTTTATTGTCCACTTGCTTAATTTTATCGCTGTGAGCATCAGTTTCATCATCATCATCATCATCATCCGATATAATTATTATTTCATCACTTTGAGAATATCCTGAATCTTCGTTTATTATTATAACACTATCTTCAAATTCAGTTATATTTTTATTACATTTTTTTTCATCATCCGAAGGTAAATCATCTTCAATTACAATTACATTGTTGGGAACGATCAGATTCTTTTTATCTGTATTTTCTGAGAGAGCTTTTCCTTCCTTCTCATTTGTTTTTGATTCTTCTTCCAAATTCTCATCTTCGCACTTAATATCACTTAATAATATATCGGACTTTTTTAAACTGGACTGAACAATCCCAGAATGGTCTTTTAAAAGAATGATTTGATTCGAACTGTTATCACGATCGGCTTTATTATTTAACTTTTTATTGTATGTTTCTGATAAATACTTTTTAACTCTATGGTTAGGAGAAAAATCTGATTCACTATCATCAGAAGAGAAAATTCTTCTTTTCCTTGTAGTTACCAAATGTGAAGTCTTTGAAACATTGAAAATGTCTTGATCATCATCATCACATGATGATGATGATTCACCAAGAATCTCTTTCTTTTTCTTTAAATTACAAATTTTAAAATCGTCATGGTCATCACTTTCTGATGATGATGATGATTTACCAAGAATCTTTTTCTTTTTCTTTAAATTACAAATTTCAAAATTGTAATGGTCATCACTTTCTGATGATGATGATTCGTCAGGTAATTCTTTCTTTATGTTTTTTAAATTTAAATTATGAAATTCTTCACTATGGTCACAATTTGATATCACGTCATTGGTTTCCTTTCTTCTCTTCTTTTCAATTGAAGGTTTGGACAATTTCACTTGATCACTATTCGATAATGGTGATTCGTTGTGTATTTCGGTTTTTGATCTTTGTAACCTCAGAATATCATCATCACATCGTTTTAACTTTACTATACATTCTTTGACTTGAACAGTTTTATCCAATATACTACAGTCTGTAATTGAATTGCTACTTATCTCTTCACAGTTCTGTTCTTTTGTAACAGGATTACTCAAAGAATGAAATTTTTCTGAACCATCCTGACTGGGAGATGTTTTCAATTTACCTGTTATATTTGGTTCCACATTAACATTTTGAGATTCTATCTCAAAATTGTTCCGTTTTCGACATAATCTGAATAAAAAATGTCCTTCTGAAGTGGCAGATGTTATTCCTAACCCAATTACATCAGATTCTTGAATGTTATACGAACATCCAGAATCGATCTTGACGTTATTGACAAAGACTCCATTTGTACTTTGAAGATCTTGAATGATCCATCCGCCATTGGAAGTCCTCTCAAAGCGAACATGTCTACGAGATATTCCTGGACTATCTTTGAGATGTCTGTTGCTACTTCTTCCAACAATTATTTCATTTTTGTCTAAAGGTATCAGAACACATTTTTCGAAATTCCCTATCCTTAATAAAAACCATTCTGCTTGTATATCTTTTTCAGAAATCAGACCTTCTGCCATCTTCTTCGAACATACCTGAAAGAAATTAACAGTTAAAATGGAATTATAAAATCGGTCATATTGAAAAATATTTTAGGTAATTAAATTTTATTGCTTTAATCAGATTTTGATGAAACTTGGTATATATGTTATACTAGCAGATGAGCTGGGTGTTGCACGGGCGAAAAACAGCAGCAGCAAAGATTAAGATTAAGATTATTTCGTGCTTCTAACCCTTCTATTATATTATAAAGATTATATTACATAAAAGTTTATCACACCAAGTGCCCAATCTAACACATTTTAAAAATTTTTTAAATTGGGTACAGTAGAGGAATATGTGTTAGAGTGGTCACTCTGCATGATTAAAAACAAATCCTTCTCTTTACATAAAATTCTTATGTTATTTCTATAATACAATTATTTTTCTTGCAATGTGGAAAACTGTAGAAACTGGCAGTATTTTAGCTTATAGCCACTTTATGCTCCTTGATCTGACTGTTTCCAGAAATCATGGTGTCTACTACACATGCAAGATTGTCAGCAATTACAGATGGTGAGCTCAAGTGTGGTTTCATCATGCACATTCTCCTAATCTTGCTTAGTCTTATCCACTTACAAACTTTGCTATTATTCATGGCATTCAGACCATAATCTCCACAAATCTGGCAATGAATCTCTGCTGACTTCACATTTCCTACAGTCAGGAAGAAAATAATGGACCTTATTTCACAGATGGCAAGCTGCTCAATCTTGTTAAACATTTCCATCACACAACACTAAATGCACACACTGCCAGAAACTCAAAATGGTGTCTGTTTATGTGCAAGGAATACCAGGAGACACTGCTGATGTGCAAAATTATGAACACACACATTTTAAAGAGATATTGCGAAATGGTTCTTACTTAAAAATATCCCTAATATTTCAGAACATTTTGCATTGTTTTCTGCAATTATTTCAGCTCTGCTCAAAATAAAAGATAATATTGTTATAATCATAACAGGTTTCTAAATTAGAGAACTTACAGGCTACAATTAAAGTAGAGGTTTTCAAGTTCAATTGTACAAAACTTGTAAGTGCAATCAGGACAAGAGCACAAATCAATATCAAATGAATTTGAACATGTTGCAACTACCATAGTGGAAGATAATGCTGCCCAAGCACTGCAGGATTCATCTGCAATGCTTGCACATGATTTCCCACACAATTGAATAAAGCATATCCAGTTGCCTGGATACGCTTTATTCAACTGTGTGGGAAATCATGTGAAAAAATACTGAAGTGTTTTCCCTACAAGATTAGTCCAAAAACTCCCTCCAGAAGATCTGGAAATTTTAACGCACTTTGTTCCTAGCTCAGACGGAAGTGAATGATGCATGGCCTTGAACATCCTATAGAGCAATAAGACACATTTTTATCTGAATGGCATTGTCAATATATAAAAGTTTGCATTTGGGCTACTGAGACCCCTTTGATTGAGAATATTCCCTTGCAGCCACAGAAATCAGTGTGGCATCACTTTACTGTCTTGTTCATAATTAGTCCATACTTACAAAGAATCCAAAGCAACAAGACTAGTGACTTGTTCTGTCACTGTAGTGAGATATTGACAAATGCTGCTCAACTTTGTTATTCTGAAACTCCAACAGCATGGATGTCTTAACATCAGCATGTCTGCCGAATGGAGCACCATATCACATAGGATTGAATGTCTACCAAGTCCTACAACAGTGTTTCACTGAAGACCAAATAATTCAGTGTTTCTCAAAGGGCGTGCCGCAAAATGTTAAAAAATTTTTATTTTAACATCATTGTCCGAATATACGTACAATACCATTAATAAGAATAAAGTACATGAATGATCTTTTTATGACAAATTGAAATTGACATATCCGAATACAGGAGCATCTGCATTCAGGCGCCAACACTATTTGAATAAAGACCAATTATCTGTCACCCACAGACCACATGAATCGGACCAATGCTATATTGTATAAGTGCACAGCACCCCTGAATTATCTCAGAAAGTCAAAATACAGGATCCTGTCTCTAGTCTCTAGTTGTCTGGGAGTTGTAAATGTAGGCATGCAACATATTATGTATTTATATACTGCATGCCTATGTGGTGAAAAAAAACCATTTGAATTTGAAATCCTTTTATCAATGATACAGCAAACTGGTATCTTTGTCTTGAAGAATAGGAAGAACTGATTTCCCTTTCATCTGATTGAACATTAAAAATCAAAAATTCGGAATTTAATTTAGATACTTTTTGGATTTCAGTCAGAGATGAATATTCAATATTATCTAAAAGCAATAAATATTTTACTCCAATTTTCTAAGTTGTATTTATGTGAGTTTGTATTTTCAACTCTCACTAACATGAAAAATAAAAACAATCAAGATTGGAAAATGTCAAATATGAATTGTGAGCTGCTCTGTCTGAATGACCTGATATAGCAGAAATGACAATCATCATCAATCACATATTTCACATTGTAATTTTTTACATAAAAAATCATTTGAACTTTTATGAAATATTTAAATAATTTAAAGCTTTGTTAAAGGCATAAATATTTTCTTTTTGTAATTATTTATTTAATTATTTTTATATTTTATTTTAGTTGTAAGAATTGTTTGCATAATACAGACATAATACAAGTATAAACAAAAGAATTGTTAACTAAATTAAATAAATAGAATGAAAAATAATTTTTGTTTTATTCATTTCATTTAGAAATTTCTTCTTCTATGACTATGTAGGTGTGCCACAAAATTTTTCTTCTTTGAAAAATGTGTCACAAGAGTAAAAAGGTCGAAAAAAGCTGAAATAATTAATTGAGCATTCCCCAGAAAGTGGCCAGCCCATTCACCTGACTTACTCCATGTGACTATTAGTTGTGATGGTATTTAAAAAGTTTGGTTTACAAGGACATGTAATAGTTTGGCAACTTTGAAGGACCAAATAATACTTTATGTATTACAAACTGATGATACAGTAGACCCCCCCTATAACACAAGTTCCTATAATTACGATTCCTATAAGACAAAAATTGCAACGGTATCCGTACAAACCTGGTAGAAAAACTCCTATAATTTGGTAAAACATCATCGGGCAGCCGAACTACATTCCACCGTCCAGCGCCACGCTACGGAGAATTTAGGTGGGTAAATTGAGTTTACTATCGTCTGTACAGTATTATATATAAATTAGGTACTGTAGATATAATTATATATTAACTTAATTTATTGTAACTTTATTATAATTATATATATATATACTTTTCCGTCGTCCAGCGCCATGCTACGGAGAGTTTAGACGAGTAAGTTGTTTACTATCGTCTGTACAGTATGTAAATTAGGTACCGTAAGTCTAATACAGTACTATAATTTTACACATTTCTTGTGAAAGAAACATTTCTTATTCAACGGCCATAAAAATTATTTNACAATACAATAAAAGAGTTTCTGGACCTGACTTGCTGTAAGATACCGAGAGAAATATCTTCGGATTAAAGAGACAACCATTCACTATAGAAGCAGTGTTTCGTGATGACAGTAGTGCATGGCCAAATCCAGGGGTCGGCAACCTTTTGAGTCGGAAGAGCCAAAATTACAATTTACAAAATTTCAAAGTTTTTAAAAAGCCACAAAATTTTTTCTTGCCAACAATAGTACTTGCATAAATAAAGTTTTTTGATAAAAAAAACTAATCTATTTATTCATAAGAAAAAATATCTATTTATTCATATATAAGTAGTGTTTTTCACAACAAATTAGATAATAGAAACATCCAACGACGGCGTCATTCGAGAGCTTCCGACAGACTGACAACAGTGACGACTCGTATCACGGGGGCGGGGGCGGTGAAAAGCAAGTACAAGTGGCTGAGAGATAGAATCAGTGCCTAATCCTCGTTAATCGATTCAGAACGATTTTTAATTTTTTTTTGATAAAATAAATAATATTTGCGTATGGAACTAAAGAGCCACAGCTTCACATCCAAAGAGCCACATGTGGCTCGCGAGCTGCAGGGTGCCGACCCCTGGTTTATACGGATTATTCCCCCCAAAAATTATACATATTTTGGAAATGTTGAGTCGAATTAGTCTAGAATTGATTAATTTTATGGAAGAAAACCTTTCAAACAGCCGTAGTCCATAAACTTCACACGTGTTGGGCTGTGATTGGCAAGGACTCGTACAAAATTGATTCATAAAGAATGGAACGTATCTACCGTGTTATAGGGGGATCAACTGTATTCTGCATTCTGCAGTGAAAAGTGCAGTTTATAGAATTCAGTTTTTGGAACATATTGAACCGTATATGTAATTGGGTCAGAATAAAAACTATTGTCCACTGTTACATTTTGTTTTCTTTACTAAGCCTTATTTACTCCACATACAAAGCTATTTTCTAACACAAAAGGTTATAAAAAGGTTTTGTGGATTGTTAATGCTATTTTCCCTGGTGACAAAAACCTGAAGTAAAAACTTTTATTACAGAAATCAAAATCCCATGATCTGAATATTATGTACACCAATTTTGGTTGGCCAAATAGATTTTGTAAAATTGAGCTTGAAACATCTCTACTTTAATTATGACCACCTGATATAATAAGAACACAGCAGATTCACAACAGAATAAGAAGGAATTTTAGAATTGATCAATTCAATTAGAGGATGAGATGAATATAATCAAGTTTCCAATAAAATGAGAATGGAATGAAAACTTAGCAAGTATCGCTAAGGAATGGAATGATCAATGCAAAATGGAATTTAGTCTTCCTTCATGTGAGAAAAAGTTCAGTCAAAATAGAGATACCATCAGTAATTATTTCTTTGATCAATTTCACCAAATAAATAAGTGGGCAGATGGTTCTAATTATACTGAAATACCAGAAATAACATTATAAATAAATAATGACAAGTGAGTTGTAGATCACATCTTTTATCTAATTTTCTTTGTGTAGCTATCATTCATTCATAAGATACTTGGAATAGTTGAATTCTAAGCTCTACTATAAAAAGTTTTCAAAGTAAAATATCTTTTTCTATTTAATCAATTTCATACAATTGGGACTAAATGCATTAATATAAAAAGGCAATTTTGTTCAATTCTTTACGTTTTAAACATTTTAAAAATCAAATTTATCAATACCTTGAAGGTAACAAATATCTTCAAGATATTAACTATAAAATACAACTACAACTATTATATGATATTTACTATGCTGATAAAAGAAATTAATATAATTTAAATAATATATATTTATTGTTACCTATAAATTTGATGATCCATTTTTCATTATTCAATAAGTTATTTTGGTTAATCTTATTTCATACAACTGAAACTGTAACAAAAATCAATCAAATGCTTGAATTCTATGGATTATCTTCATAACCTAAAATTTAAAAAGAAAATTCTATAAAATTACATTTCTTTTAATTTAAAAAAATCATAAATTTATGATTAAAAACTCTAAAGCATTAACTTTTCATAATTTGTTTATTTATTTCATTTAATAGTTCTCAATCCTTTTTTAAATTTTTAATTGTTATCTCTTTTAAATGCATTCTAATATTAACCATATTGATTCTCATCAACAATTGCAAGCTAAGCATGCCAACTCCCAAAGAGCTGATTATAGACATTTTCCATTCCAGGAGTGAAAGTTGAATGAATTGATGTTTTTTACTCTCAGTAATATCAAAAATGCTGTTGCCTGTTCTTTAGTCTACTTTAATATATAGGGTGTTTATAAACGAATGGTGCGGTTTTAAAAATTAATAATAAATCTATTTATTACCTTACATGGGCAAACCTTACAGCATAAGCAGCGGCAACTGTCCAAGTTTTTTATGCGCTACCCGCTCTTTGCTTGTCATGCACTGCAGACCATCACAGAGGACATGCTACATCGTGTATGAGAAGAATTTGATTACCATGTAGATGTGTCATGTGACCATGGGTGGACATATTGAAGGATTGTCATTAATGCATAAAAAACTTGGACAGTTATAAGGTAATAAATAGATTTATTATTAATTTTTAAAACGCACCATTCATTTATAAACACCCTGTATGTATGTATGTATGTATGTATGTATGTANTGTGGCTCGCGAGCCGCAGGGTGCCGACCCCTGGTTTATACGGATTATTCCCCCCAAAAATTATACATATTTTGGAAATGTTGAGTCAAATTAGTCTAGAATTGATTAATTTTATGGAAGAAAACCTTTCAAACAGCCGTAGTCCATAAACTTCACACGTGTTGGGCTGTGATTGGCAAGGACTTGTACAAAATTGATTCATAAAGAATGGAACGTATCTACCGTGTTATAGGGGGATCAACTGTATTCTGCATTCTGCAGTGAAAAGTGCAGTTTATAGAATTCAGTTTTTGGAACATATTGAACCGTATATGTAATTGGGTCAGAATAAAAACTATTGTCCACTGTTACATTTTGTTTTCTTTACTAAGCCTTATTTACTCCACATACAAAGCTATTTTCTAACACAAAAGGTTATAAAAAGGTTTTGTGGATTGTTAATGCTATTTTCCCTGGTGACAAAAACCTGAAGTAAAAACTTTTATTACAGAAATCAAAATCCCATGATCTGAATATTATGTACACCAATTTTGGTTGGCCAAATAGATTTTGTAAAATTGAGCTTGAAACATCTCTACTTTAATTATGACCACCTGATATAATAAGAACACAGCAGATTCACAACAGAATAAGAAGGAATTTTAGAATTGATCAATTCAATTAGAGGATGAGATGAATATAATCAAGTTTCCAATAAAATGAGAATGGAATGAAAACTTAGCAAGTATCGCTAAGGAATGGAATGATCAATGCAAAATGGAATTTAGTCTTCCTTCATGTGAGAAAAAGTTCAGTCAAAATAGAGATACCATCAGTAATTATTTCTTTGATCAATTTCACCAAATAAATAAGTGGGCAGATGGTTCTAATTATACTGAAATACCAGAAATAACATTATAAATAAATAATGACAAGTGAGTTGTAGATCACATCTTTTATCTAATTTTCTTTGTGTAGCTATCATTCATTCATAAGATACTTGGAATAGTTGAATTCTAAGCTCTACTATAAAAAGTTTTCAAAGTAAAATATCTTTTTCTATTTAATCAATTTCATACAATTGGGACTAAATGCATTAATATAAAAAGGCAATTTTGTTCAATTCTTTACGTTTTAAACATTTTAAAAATCAAATTTATCAATACCTTGAAGGTAACAAATATCTTCAAGATATTAACTATAAAATACAACTACAACTATTATATGATATTTACTATGCTGATAAAAGAAATTAATATAATTTAAATAATATATATTTATTGTTACCTATAAATTTGATGATCCATTTTTCATTATTCAATAAGTTATTTTGGTTAATCTTATTTCATACAACTGAAACTGTAACAAAAATCAATCAAATGCTTGAATTCTATGGATTATCTTCATAACCTAAAATTTAAAAAGAAAATTCTATAAAATTACATTTCTTTTAATTTAAAAAAATCATAAATTTATGATTAAAAACTCTAAAGCATTAACTTTTCATAATTTGTTTATTTATTTCATTTAATAGTTCTCAATCCTTTTTTAAATTTTTAATTGTTATCTCTTTTAAATGCATTCTAATATTAACCATATTGATTCTCATCAACAATTGCAAGCTAAGCATGCCAACTCCCAAAGAGCTGATTATAGACATTTTCCATTCCAGGAGTGAAAGTTGAATGAATTGATGTTTTTTACTCTCAGTAATATCAAAAATGCTGTTGCCTGTTCTTTAGTCTACTTTAATATATAGGGTGTTTATAAACGAATGGTGCGGTTTTAAAAATTAATAATAAATCTATTTATTACCTTACATGGGCAAACCTTACAGCATAAGCAGCGGCAACTGTCCAAGTTTTTTATGCGCTACCCGCTCTTTGCTTGTCATGCACTGCAGACCATCACAGAGGACATGCTACATCGTGTATGAGAAGAATTTGATTACCATGTAGATGTGTCATGTGACCATGGGTGGACATATTGAAGGATTGTCATTAATGCATAAAAAACTTGGACAGTTATAAGGTAATAAATAGATTTATTATTAATTTTTAAAACGCACCATTCATTTATAAACATCCTGTATGTATGTATGTATGTATGTATGTATGTATGTATGTATATATATATAAAAGACAATATTTTTAAGTAAATATGGGAGGAATAGATCNCTCCACCACTCAACGAGATCAAAAATTAAAAATAAGAATATTACGTAAGATGAGATCTAGGTATTTATTCTATAATCATTGGATGCAGTTTGTAAAAAATATTTTCATGTGAGGACTAATTGTTAGCAACTGGAAATACACATATTAAAGCTCCATTTGATTATGTTATATTAACTATTATTACATAATATAACCTATATGTATATTGTGATAAAAAAAATACAAAATATTGTTATTCAAAGTCTAAAACTTTGGGACTTGTAAACGTCTTTAAAGGTAGGTATGCTTAGGGGCCACCCATAAATTACGTAAGTGCAATTTTGGCCATTCTAGCCCCCACCCAGCTCTGTGTAAAAAACTGTAATATTTTCTTTGATTCCCCTCCCCTTCCCTATCTTACGTAATATTTAGGCACGATTTTTTAGAATGATTTTAACAAAAAACAATTTCTTTATGAAACCCTAAAAACCTTAGGCCCAAAATATATAATTATTAATTAGTTAATTAATATGTCGTATTATTTATAAAAAGACTTTACATTTTTAAATTTGTTAACATAAAAATTTAATGAATTTGAATGAACAATTTATTTTAAGAACTTTATTTTTTAATTATTAACAATCCTTTTTTTATTATTATCATCATTAATCAACACCATAATATTCATTTTTATATTAATTTTAATTTTCACTAGCTAGTTAGTGCACTTGTAGACTAGCTAGTGCACATGTAAACAGAAACGTCATACAAATTAAACAAGAGAGAACAGAACCCATATTCCATTGCCATATTAATTACATATTGGATAGGGTCAATAAAATAAACTACATGCTGCTAAAATGTGCTAGGTACACCTGGGGACTAAATCATAAAGTTTGTAAAACTGTATATAATGGGGCAATACAACCAATGCTATTTTACATGGCCTCTAGCTGGGGTCAGGTAACTAGTAAAAATTCAGTAGCAAGTAAATTACTCTCTCTTCAAAGACCATCAGAATTTCAAAGTGCTGCAGAACTGTTTTTACTAATGCCTCTCTGATATTAGCAGAGCTCCTTCCTTTGCCACTATGTATTGCAGAAAAGGTTATAAACTACTACATCAGAACTACAAACATCAAGGCTCAACAACAGTCTCTACTCCTATCTACGGCTCTTCATATGCATTGCATTCACCCTACTATTGAATTTACCCTACCATTACATTGCAATTACTCTACTATCTCTGATCATCATCCTGTAAACAAGGTTATTTCATGTCATCTGATTCCTCCATGGATAATCATGCAGACATTAACATTTACATAGATGGGTCTAAAAGCTCCCTTCATGTTGGCTCAAGTATCTGTATCTTCCTCCAAACTGACATATTTTGCCCAAAATGTGTTAGAAAGTACAGATACCCCCCACATATCAAGCTGATGATGATGCTGTCTACCAAGCTGTTCAGTGGGCCACTTCACTACCAAACAAAACTCTGTCTATCAACATTTACAGTGATTCTCAGTCTGTCCTAAAAGCTCTATTAAATCCCAATTGCAATAGCAATAAAATCGCATATATCCACACCATATATCAGCACCATATTAAAAATCTTGTAAATAAGATAACTTTTATATATTTTCCTGGCCATACTGGCATACTTAGAAATGAAAAAGCTGACTTTGAGGCTAAGTCAGCTGCAAAGGACACTGACTTGGACTACACTCACATCCCTCTCTCATGCTGTAGCAGCCTTAAAAATTACATTCGTGACAATGCTATGCAAAAGTGGAATCAACAATGGTTGAGCAGTAAAACTGGTAGAATAACAGGACTTTATTTTCCTAGTGTTGAATGTAGGTTTTCATCACCACTTAGGTAATGTTTGCTACTGCTCAACTACTTACTGAGCATGGTAATTTTAGAAGCTACCTGGCGATGTATAACTGGGCAGAAACTGCCTCTTGCTTCTGCTCTACAGAAAACCTAGACAATGTCGACCATATGATCCATCATTGTCCAACTTATGATTAACATACATTTATTCTAAAATTAGAAATCTTTACACTTAGATTCACATGGCCATGTCCATTTGATAAGCTTGTTCAGAGACTACTGTTTGATGCTTTTTACAATTATGTTCAAAAAACATGGAAGAAAAGACTATTTATAATTTCTAATATCTAGTTTTACATTTTAGTTTTCACTAAAAGCCAAATACTAATTTTATGTTAACTTTGTATCATGTGTTTTGGTTTAAGTATTCTTAGTATTAAACATCCTTAGGAGTTGTGCACTTATTCTGAAAAAAAAGAGAGAGAGAGAAACCACCACACGGCCTTTCTTCCATGAAAAAAACGTGTAGAGCATGAGTCTGCTAGCGCTATTATTTTATCATGTCACATGAGATGGCTTTAGTACAACGAGAGTTCTTAATAGAAACGGCCAAAATTAGAAGCCAAATTCAAAACTTCACCATTCAACGAGATCAAAAATTAAAAATAAGAATATTACGTAAGATGAGATCTATTACCCCCCTACCCGAGTAAGAAATCCTTGACCCCCACCCACCCCAAAATATCTTACGTAATTTATGGACGGCCCCTTACTATACGGCACGCGGGCTCAAAAAACATTCGCCATCCCTGTTACATATAATAATATTTAATATTCATTAATACTAGATAGCCAGTTAATAAAACTAAACATATTTAAATTTAAAAAAATAATTAAAATTCTGGCCTTTACACTGAAACTGAAACTAACATTAAAAATAGAATAAAAAAATTAATTAATTTAAATTAAAATCAAATCAATTGAAACACTATTTCGGAAAGTGTGGATAAAGCACTTGTTCGTCTTGATTGATTTGCTTGTGTTTCGTCCAGGCAGTCAGAGTTGAGTGTCTACTTACAGCACTTGTTTGTAAAGTGTTAGTTTCGCTTTCGGTTTCGGAGGTGGTGGAACATTTTGTTTTTAATGTATACAGAACAGATATTATATATATTACGTTACATTTGTAGGCATTCATATGCATGGTAAGCTAAAAAATCCAGCAACATTTAGAATTTTGGTGGCACTATCTGTTATATTTTATTGAAAAAACATATTTTTAACTATTATAAAATGGCAGAGCTTAATTTTGTGGGTAGAGATGAGTTTTATAAAAATTTGTAAATGCTAATGATTTTACTCGTTATTAAATCCGACCCTACTGGAGATACACACGACCTTCATTATCTCCCCACCCCATCGACCTTTTAACCACCAAAATTTAAGAGCATCAGTCCCCTAGGAAGCAAACCTCCCTGCAAAATTTCGGAAATTTTCGACAAAATGCGCAGGAGTTAAGTTTCAAACAGGGTAGAACAAAATCGTGCCCCTCCCCCACACACTAACATCTATACATACAGAAATGACCCCCGAATTTTTTTTGCGTTTCTCGACGTTTCAAGACGTCTTAAGTCCAAAAATGTAGAAATATGGGGGTCATTTTTTGCCGGATCGCCATATGAACCCTTTGTATAAATGTCATTTTTTGCCGGAAAAGTAAAAAGTAAAACAAGAGCTTTGTTTTGGGAGTCAGGATTAATCCATTTTATATTGTTTATGGGAAAATTTAGGAACGAATTAACTTCAATAACCGAAAACAAATGGTGCAAGAAAAAAATCAAGTTTTTCTGCCAAACCGCGTTAAATCGAACCCGTGTTAAAACAAAATTTTATTTTCTTCGAACGATCTTACCTTTCACTTCAAACTAGTTCAGAAAATGGGAAGAATATTACGTCAAACACTGACCTATTTCGACTAAGGTCACAGATTTGCAATGCACGACACCGGTTTAACAACTTAATAGACAGTCGTCGACTTCCGGACAACTCGCTCTTTCAAACGTAACACATTTGAAAACCTTGAAGACATGTTATCCGTTTTCTTCTTCAACCTCTACATACATAGATATAATTTGCAGACTCAATCTATAACTTCTCTTAGACTGCCTTATTTAATATCATTAATACCTGTGATTTGTCCTAAAATACAGAGCAAATTCGGAATATAGAAAATTTTCCCAAAAACTTAAAAAACGAGCTAACCTATTTTTGCTGCAAAGGTCATCATTTATATTCCTATACCGCTATTCATATATCCAATTCGTCATATTATCGCCATAAAAATTAATGATGGTTTTAACTTTTTAAACACTATATTAGACATTGCAGTATTTCACTGTAAAAACCTTACTTTAATACATTTTATCATCTTTCTTTTTAGATCACTGGAAACGAACTTCCTTATAACACACCGTTCGGAACGCACTATATCCCAAAGTCAGGGACTGCTTTTATATGATTTTACACAACAGCAAATGTTTAAGGAAAAAGAAAATATAGAGTCCGTTTTCTAAAATATGAAATGAGATAAAAACAGATCAGAGATGTATAATTTTCCTATCAAAATCGAGAAGCAAAGTGAAAAGTTGTCCATTATTTCCTGAAACACTAATAATGTACAATGATTATCGTTATTATTCATAATAGCCGCATTTCAATGTGGAACGTTTTATTAATGAAATATATTTAAATGATTTTATCTAGTGTTTTTGAGAAAAATTTTTTTATTGAACTAGGAAAAATAAGTTAAATCTTTGTGCAGTTTCATAGTATGAAGCTATACTGAACTAAGGCTTGGATTAACAAAAATGTCGTTAGTTACGTCATATTCTCACGACGTAGTTAAATACGACAAATTTACGACATATCGTATCTTCAACTCACGAAAGCTCATCGTAACTGGACTTACTATTTACGACAAAATATCATTGATCTGATTTCGAGAGTATATTGTTTAATCCAATAAGAATATGGTCCGGGAACTTTCAAACGACACGAGTTTCGGTAGTAAAATGGGAGAGAGAAAAAAGGAGGAGTCATTTTACTTGTTCCGAAATACAGGCATTGATAGATGGAGTCGAAAAAACTATTCGCGGAAAAGGCAACTGTTGGAGATTACGCCTAATTTGTGAAGAAGTGAATAGTGTTAGTAAAGTACGTAGAAGCATAGATGAAATTCGACGTAAATGGAGAATGAAAAGCGTTTCAAAAAGAAAAGGCTAGTAACATTTCTCTATAATTGATTATAACAATCCTGTTCATTATTTTAACGTGATTAAGAGAATAATATGCTATACATTACGTGTATGACTTTTCAAACGAGGTTTCAGTTCCTCAAACTAAAAATCATTTCTGTATCGACATTCGACAATATCAGATTAATTCCGTTAATAAAATGTCTTCGATTGACAGACGAAATAAACGATAAATTTTCGATGAACTGTGTAATTCGTCGATCAAGAAAGCTAAATACTTATCGGCTATCTTCAACTGACTTGACTTACGACAACCCGCTCCATGTGGTAATAAAACGATGCCTATTTACGACAAGTTTTGTGAATACCAAATTTTGTCGTATCGCAACTTACGACGAACGTTCGTTGTAAGTTGCGATACGATGCTTTTATGAATTTGGGCCTAACTTTGTAAGTAATTAAACTAACTTTTCGTGATTTTACCTATTTTATAACATACTGATTTTATTATCTGAAAGCATAATCAAATCATTCCAAAATGAAAAATATTCATAATGCAGATCAAATAAAAACAGACATTACATACAGGTCAACGCATAAATTCTTAGTATAAAAACATTTTGTGTATCGCATTGCAAATCGATTCATTAACTAAAACATTTCGTCATTGCTTTATCGGAAATAATCTGCATTATGAAAGCTTAGGCTTAAAAAGAAGGGGGAGGGAAACTATGCTTAGATTCAGGAATTGTCCAAATGAGCTATAAAAATCTTTCAATGAAAATAATAAGAAATTAACTTTCCGAAAAATATGAAAGTACATTCTTTCAACGTATTGATTTATTCTAAAACTATAATAAATACATAAAAATCAATACTTATAAATTAATTACCTAAAAGAATGCCGTGTCTATCTTAATATAGTGTTTTTCTTCTTTACGTTCCTCCATACTTCATACAATCTCTTACATAATAATATTGTTATTAAACAAATTTCAATTCACCAGAAACAATTGAAATGCAGGGTGGCTATAATTAAAGTTTCATCATTCTTTAGCTATAACCAATACGCCAAAATTTGTATACAGTTTATTGCAAAAGAATACCAGAAAAGGATTTTGCAAAACAAAGAATAGTTCAAAAACCTCCGCCAGAATGCATTTTACAGGAAAATTACGAAACAAAACAAAAAGAAAAAGCATCTATTACTTCCTCAAAGAAAATGCCTTCTGCAAAAGGCTATTTACTGATATAAGAAATGTCAATGTGCCCTATTGTTCAGGTTTAAACTCTAAAGGCAATGAAGAGCGTGTTCACTTGAATAGCTGACCACAACTCAAGACTCAGTGCAACCACTAACCGATGTGTAATACCACTAAGTGATAAATAATAAACGTTTTTGTATCTCTTTCTGGGTTCTTCTTCAGGTTTATTAAATTCGAAAAATAAGCTGGATCTTCCAGAATCATTCATAAATATAAATCTAAATATATAAAATTACTTGTCCTGACTGACTGACTGAGTCACTGATTCATCATCGCCCAGAGCAACCTGAACCTAGAGGTGAAATTTGGTACACAGTTAGGGTACGTCATGGAAATGCACACTAAGAAGGGATTTTTCGAAATTCCCCCGCGGGGGGAGAGGGAGAGCATTAAGGCTTAACCGGAAAACGGCTTCTATTGTACTATTTTAGATGCGATTTTTTGTTTTCAACAACGTTTAGTCTTCATTGAGTACTTAGGTGTATTAAATTGATAATATTTATAACAATGTTTGAAATGTTTTTATATATTTCTATTTTTAACCAAATGTTCGAACAGTTTTAAATTCGAATTTGTTATTGCGTATTGGTTCGATTATAGAACGATTGTAAACGTTCCAGAAAATTGATCAAATTGAAAATAGTTCGTTTGATTCTCGGCAATTCTCATCATTCTCAGCGATAGGTGTTATATAACAATTACTACGGTTGTTGAAATACTGAATATAAATGGGGTTTGCTTGTAAAACCTCCGTGGGCGAAGTCGCGGGTAACAGCTAGTTTGAACATAAAATCGAACATAAGACGAAGAGTTCGAATAAAGCGAACTTATGTGCATACGCTCCTCGTGTCAACTTTATGTAGGATGGAACACTAAATATCGTTGAGAATTTTTAGAAGGGTCTAAAAATATTTGGATTTCCCGCATAAATGTAAAAAGCATCTAAAATAGTACTGTAGAAGCGGAGTTATTCGGTTTAATCCGTAATCCTTCCCCCGCTGTGGGAATTTCGAAAAACCCCTTCTTAGAGTACGTTCTCATGACGTACCCTAACTGTGTACCAAATTTCAACTTTCAACTCCTAACCGTTTGGGCTCTGCACTTATTATTATTATCATTATCAACCCATCTCGATTATAAGATTGCAAATTTATATATTTTTTTCCCTCTTTCTGCCGTGTGGGCACTAAGAGGGCCTCTTTTTTGCAAGCCCATTATAGGTACGGCCAGACTCACAATGGGCGACCGGGTGGTGAGGGACGGGGCCCAACATGCAAATTTATATCTATAAATGAGGATGTTTGTTTATTTGTTCGCTATGCACTGCTGGGTCGTTCGACTAATTCTAACTTACATAACATCGTAAATGCCATCCGAAAATATCGATTGGATTTCCGTATGTCAATTAAGTTTTGTTCACATTCGATTTGCCGGCTTTACAAGTAGGCCATCTATTGGCAAAAATTTTCAAAAATAATAAACCAAATATAATTTATGCAAAAAGGATATAATTTAAAAAATGTTATTCACTTAATTACTGCAACAATGATGTATCGGGAAGTAGACGCATTATATTATTATTGCTACGGGTAGCACAGAGCACTTGTGTGTTCATTCGAAAGTGTTACACTGTTAAAACTACATACGTATTTAATTTTCCAAATCTAACAACTCTGGTTTTTTTCATTACTGAATGGTGCTTTCTAAATTCTAATAAGTGGACACCAGTGACTGAGTGGATAGAACCACCAAACACCAATAATTGGTTGTGGGTTTGAGCATTGCCAACAGGATGGTCACGTGGAGTTTTCCAGATTTCTTCCCGTTAGTGACACCTAAATAAGGACCAGCATCCCTTCGGCAGAATGCAAATATGATATCTTGCAAAATTTAAGATACCGTACACGTATATCATATTTGCAATTCCTGTCTACTTGACCAATGAAATTGTGCCATTTCATACCATCCAAGAATCGCAATATATATATAACAATCGTAGGTTATTTATAAGATTTTTAATTTTAATTGTTTGTTGTTATTTTTTGTCTGGGCAACGTAGTGCTTATCTGCTAGTTAGACAATATATGACTTATAAAAAACTATCAACATTGTTTACGATATTCATATATTGCAAACTGTATAAAATCATGCATCCTACTCGTTTATTCCAGAAACTGAGCAATTTGTAAATTTTTTTCGTTTGTTTTCCATTCCTGTTGCACTTATATTCAGGGGGCTGAAAAAAGCTGCGTTATGCTCCTGTCTGATTTGTAAATTGTACTAGATAGGTCACATCGAGAAACTCCAGACGATGTTTATCGATATAGTTAGCCTGAGCGAGCAGTTTGAACTGTTGTTGTTGTTTGTTATGGCAATGCAACACTTGGGCAATCTGTCTATGGGATATGCCTTCCGGGAGGTCATTTTTATGGGTAACTGGCCCCTATTTAGGTGTTACAGACGTGGAGAAAACCTGACACGACAACTCCACGTGGCCAGCCTGTCCTACGAGGCACGAACCCACGATCAAATTCCCAGTGTTCAGGGAATGGAACTGTTTGGTCACTAGTGAGCCAATGAGCAGTTTGAGCAGTAATATGTTGCAAAGACTATAAGTGATTTATTGTGAGAGAAAAGAAAAAAACTATAATGAAAAGTACAAATTAAAAAATTAAATTAAACTAAACTAAAAAATAAGAAATAAAAAAATAACAAAATAAAATCAGTCCACATTTAGAGCCTGTACACAGTAGGCGTTTTTGAACGCGCGTTAAACGCGCGCTTTTAAACGCGCGTTTTAAAGAACCAAGAGTTCTATGTAGGCGTACACACTCAAACGCGCGCTTTTGGCCAAGCGCGCGTTAGCCGAGCGCTTTGAGATATATGTGCTGAAATGGAGAACGATCATTTCGATACTTATCTATTTATTGATGAAATCTAAAATAGACCAACCATCGTCAAAGGATTTTATAGATATTTTAAAAGAATTAAAAAACTTGAATTTATTTTGTCTTAGTTTCGGATACAACGTCGCAAACATTTCATGCGTCAGTCTATCTCGTAATATTGGGTGCACCCAAAATTCTCTTTGCCTCTGCCGTCGTCTTTTATAGCGACGATAGAGGAGCCACATACAAGCAATCACTTCCACATCCATTTCCAAACCGAGACAGTGCGCACGCTCCGCTAAACGCTCGTCGGACGCCGAGCTAACGCGCGTTAGTTCGGCGTTAGCACTGGCTCAGTTTGGAAATGGACGTGAAAGTAATTGATTGTGTGTGCTCCTCCATCGTCGCTATAAAAGACGATGGCAGACACAAAGAGAATTTTGGGTGCACCCAATATTACGAGATAGACTGACGCATGGAATGTTTGCGACGTTGTATCCAAAACTAA